>NW_023277031.1:0-225637 GCF_003668045.3 Cricetulus griseus
TCATCTTTCACTTTTATCCTCCTACTTACTGCATATAATACCATTCTCTTTCAAATTCATCACATCTTTTGTTACTTTTATATGAACATATACCTATAAATATAAGCAAATGCATAAAATATGCTGGTTCATTTAAAGGTACTTTTATTTAAATGTGTCTGTGCTGGATAACTTGAAATAGAAAATGTAGCAGAGATCTGGTTGCAGTAGAAGACACAGTATAATATTTCATGGGAACAGCAATCATAAAAGTAGCCAAGACCTCAGGAATCCATGGGATCTGGGATTTTAAAAACACTCAGAAAAATCTGGGGGTAAAGAATAGCATCTCTCATTTCACCAATATAAGTAATTTCTTCACAGACCCAGAATGTACCAAAAATCTGTGCTTCCAGATGCCATGTCACATGATTGCATCAACACAGCTAACAGACAAAAAAATAATTCTTTGCTTTTCTTAGGCTCAGTGCTTAGCTGTGGGTGTCTGCTTCAGCTTCCATCATCTACTGGATAAAGGCTCTAGGATGGCATTTAATCAATCTCACTTAGGGGAAGGACATTTAAGGTAGCCTCTCCACAAATGCTTACAATTCTTGTTGTGGTCATCCTTGTGGATCGTTGTACAATTCCCTCGGGCCATAATTGCTCTTTAAAGTTATTATTGCTCCCTCTATTGATGAGTCTCTATTTTTGCTCTTCTATATTCATCTCCCTACTCAATTTTCCTGATCCTTCAGCCTTCTTCCCTTCCTCTTCTCTCATCTTCTTTCTACTACCTGCCTTCCCCCATACTCCCAATTTATTCAGGAGCTCCCCATTGAGATAATAAGCATTAGAAAATGGAAGCATTTCTATGCAGCAACACCTGTCAATGACATCCTCATCATAAAACTTGCAGATATTGTAATGCTTCTTATGTGCATGTAAATGAAATGCTCTGTCAATAAAAATACTTAAGGTGAATTAAGAATATGCTACTCTCTCTATCAGATGTGGGATACTGTGTGAAGTGCCCAGAGGACCAGTTTGCCAACAGAGAGCACAACCAGTGCATTCCCAAAGCAGTGATATTTCTGAGCTATGAAGACCCTTTAGGGATGACTCTTGCATTAATGGCCTTTTGCTTCTCTGCATTCACAGCTCTGGTTCTTGGAGTCTTTGTCAAGCACCATGACACTCCCATTGTGAAGGCCAATAACAGGAAGCTCAGTTACATCTTGCTCATCTCACTCTTCTTTTGTTTCCTCTGCCCTTTGCTCTTCATTGGTCATCCAAGCTCAGCGACATGTATGTTGCAGCAAATCACATTTGGAGTTGTATTCACTGTGGCTGTTTCCACTGTGCTGGCCAAAACAGTTACTGTGCTTCTGGCTTTCAAGGTCACAGCCCCTGGAAGAAGAATGAGATACTTGCTGGTTTCGGGGGCACCAAACTACATCATTGTCATCTGTACTCTCATCCAAGTTATTATCTGTTCAGTCTGGTTGGGAGCTTCTCCTCCCTCTGTTAGTATCGATGTACACTCTGAGCATGGCCACATAATTATTGTGTGCATCAAGGGTTCTGTCACTGCCTTCTACTGTGTCCTGGGATACCTGGCCTGCCTGGCTCAAGCAAGCTTCACTCTGGCTTTCTTGTCCAGGAATTTGCCTAACACATTCAATGAAGCCAAGTTTCTGACATTCAGCATGCTGTTGTTCTGCTGTGTCTGGATCACTTTCCTCCCTGTGTACCATAGTACCAAGGGTAAGGTCATGGTAGCTGTGGAAATTTTCTCCATCTTGGCTTCCAGTGCTGGGATGCTGGGATGCATCTTTGTTCCCAAGTGCTACTTCATTTTGTTAAGACCAGCAATAAAAATCTCTGCAAAATATCAGGGAAAAATCACATTCCAGAACTGATATTTCATTAACTTTTTTCTGACAATTATATAGTGAATTCAAATATTGACTTATTTAAAACCTATCTGTTTTAGAATTACTGTCACTGTTCCCTGTAATCATATTGACTTGCTGTACCATGTCTACTTATTCTCTTCTTTGTGTCCTATAATATTTCATTCATTCACTGATTTCATGAGACCTAACAATTTGACTACAGTGGAGATTAGAACTATTCTTTTCTGCTCAAGAATACAATAGTGTTCAAAAATATATGCATTGTTCCTTTTCAAATATCTGAGTGAATGAATGATTTTCATGTCAGTTGACTGCTAACAGAAAAATACAAGATATTGCTGTGACAGTGAACTTCTGTTTGTAGACAGAGCTTAAACAATATTCCTCCTAATGTGGGGGATGGAAAAAGTTACTGATGCATCATAATAGTTAGAAGAGTAGAACACAGAAGACAGATGATATTTTGATAAACAGATAGAAAGAATATTAGAGTAGCTTATTGATGACTCAAATGTTAATGGAATGTGCTGTTCTGGCAGAGGTCCTTAATCAATACTAATCTCCAAAATGTTCCTCAGAACCACTTGCAGCAATATATCCAAAGGATCAGATGCCCTCTTCTGGGCTTCAAGTTTACCTGGACTCTCTCTCTCTCTCTCTCTCTCTCTCTCTCTCTCTCTCTCTCTCTCTCACACACACACACACACACACACACACACACACACACACACACACACACATGCCCTCACCAAAAATTATATGTTTTAAATATAAGAAAAATATTAACGACTCTGCACTGGGTTTGACTTTTCTTTTTTATTTTATTAGTTCTAGTTAGGGAACAAGCTTATTTCAAGTCCCTTCTCCCTCTCCCTCCCCTCACCCCCAAACTTCCTCCCCCACCCCAGCCCACCCCCCACCCCATCCACCCACCACTCCCCAGGCAGGGTAGGGCCCTCAACTGGGGCTCTGCAAAGTCCACCAAGTCTTCCTATGCTGGTCCTGGGCCCTTCCCCATGTGTCCAGGGCCAGACTGTAACCCTTCATATGGGATGGGCTCTCAAAGTCCCTTCTTGCACCAGGGAAAAATACTAATCCACCACCAGAGGCTCCCTGGAGTGCAGAGGAGGGTTTGACTTTTCAATGTGCTCTTAAGATAACTGAATTAGAAATAACAATCAGATAAATGATGGGATATGAGAAGAGATGCCTGTGTCTCTTTTCATGCATTTGACATAAGAACCTTCAGCTTTTAGTGCACCATAAGAGACAAAGATAGGGAAGTGATAATGGAAGAACTCCTTTTCAAATTGATGTCTTATTTATGAATTTTATATTACACTGACCATTAAAATTCTCTGTATCTGTCGTATTTCTATTAAAGAAAAACATAGGTCACAATATAGCTTTGCTCTAGTAGGAACTACCAAAAATATTTGTGTAGCATAAATGTTCCTGGTTCCCGGTTGTAAGGATTAGATTTGTTTTATAAAATTATTTCATTTTCGTTTCCAGCATAAGTGTGTTTTGTAATATACATGCAGTAACCACTGATCCCAGAATGGTGCTTTAAATCCTTAGTACTAGTGTTTTGAATATTCTTATCTGCCATTTGGTTGATGGGATGTGAACATGGGTCCTCCAGGAGAACAGTCACTGCTCTTAAGTGGTCCCGATTAGATGCTACTTGGCTATTAAGTGTTAAAAGTTGCAGACTTACTTGTTTTCTTGAGTGTTGTAGTGGTGGGTTCATTTAAGTGACCAAAAATAAAGGAGTTTGACACTGAACTAAATTAGGCAGAATCCTATCCATAAACATTGTATACCAATGTGTACTTACACCATTAGGAATTCATGCAAAGTGCAATGTCATAGAAATGTAATAAATACTATTTGATTTCCAGCCTTATACACATTTGGATTCGTGAGAGATGTTGTAGCATTGAGGAACAGGGGATGGTCTTGCACAAGACCTGGGTTTGATTTCTAGTATCCATATTGTGGTTCACAGATGAGAGTATTTAAAGTTATAGAAGATTTGAGGTGCATAGGTTAAAGGAATGTATGTGGTACACACATATATATCAAGGCATTTCACTCATACATATAATGAATATAGAATCAGGGCAGAATTTGTCATAACAATACCTGTTTGAAATACTAAACTTTTGTAACAGAATTCTAGTGTGTGAAGTATCAAAAGATCTAGTTATATTTTTATTATGGTATATTAGCCTTTCTATGAAACATTTTAGAGATATGATATGAAGTCCAAAAACTAACTATAAAATAATTTAGTTAATCATTAAATTTAGAGAGAGTTAAAGTGGTGAAATACTACTGGAGGTATTCAAGGGATTAAATCTGGCCACAAAAATACCTAGTCTGATTATAATTTTAAAAACAAAAAAGTGTGGCAACACCTAAGGCTTGGGACTGAGCACTTCAGATCCCAATTCGGCAGGATCCAACCACTCAGAGACTGCAAGGGTCCTAGTCCCTTCCACCACCCATGGGACTAGGTGATCTTGGGTCTATTTCCAGCCCACCATCCTATTCCCTGCTTAGAGACACCTGAGGCCTGGGGACTGCTCATAGCAGAACCCATCCCAGCAGGATCCATCCCACCCAGAGACTTCCAAGACCCTGGTACCAGTCTTGCCTCCATCAACAGGAAGAGGACAGACATCAGAGTATTGGGCCTGTTTACACCCGCTGGAAAGGACCTTGGTTCCGCACACACCAGGAGAGGAAGAGACTCCTTCTACACACACCTGAAGAAGGAATAGGAAGAAGACAATATAAAAACACATACAACAACAGAAAAACCAATATGACACCACTTCATGACCCGTCCTGCAGGTCCAGTCATTCAGGATTCTGAAGAAGGGCTACCTGAAAGAGTCATGGGCGAGAGAAAGAAAGGAGACCAAGTGGCGCAAGAAAGGACAAGAGTCCGTCTATGCAATGTCAAGGTCTCGATTTATTGGGGCTTAGAGTGGGCTTAAATAGCCCTGCAACAATAGAATTGGGGGGAATAACAGAAGGAACATCAGGTATTTGCTGGGACTGGAACATTCTTCTTGTCAGCCGGAACATCTAGTGGTCTCCCTTGGAACAGCGAACAGAAAAGCCCCAGACCCTTTCTCGGAACAGAAGCAGTTAGCAGTTCCACTTGGCCAAACCGTGTCTAATTACAGGTTACAGGAGGCTCACAGACCTGGCTTTAAGCCAAAAACTTAAAGGTCATTAAAAGGCTTACAAAGGTGGGCTTTAAGCCGAATAGTTTTGGGCCCACGGCCCCTTACAACTTCAGTCTAGGGAACCTACACCAGCATTACCTGACCATCAAAACACAGATGAAGCCAAAGAGAATTACCTTAAAAACATCTTCATGAAAAAGAGAGAGGCCCCCAAAGGTGATATGAGAAAATCCCTTAAATAAATGGAAGAAAAAACAACCCAAAACTCCAGGAAATCAAAAAATCTCTTAAGGATACAGTTCAAGAGCTAAAAACTGAAATACAGAATTTTAAAAAAGCACAATCTGAGGGAGTGCTCTAAATAGAAATGCCAGGTAAACAATCAGGAACTACAGATGCAAGCATAACCAAGAGAAAACAAGAGATTTGTGAGAGAATCACAGGCATTGAAGAGACACAAGAAGAAATAGACACATTGACCAAAGAAAATCTTAAGTCCAACAAATTACTAATACAAAATGTCCAGCAATTATGGGACACAGTTTTATGGAGAAAACTTGATAATAGCTATCTCTGCCCATGCCTCCTTAGGTGTGGTCACAGTTATGTGATGGGGGAGGTACTTCTGTGTATGGTTGAGTTATTGGTTGATAAATAAAGCACTCTTGGCATGTAGAGAAGCAAGTTAGGTGAAACTAGGAGACGAGGATTCTGGGAAATGTAAGAAAAGAAGAGAGTCGCCTAGTGATCCCAGGAAGAGAGGACGCATAAGGCCGGCATCCTCAGTAAGATAAGTCCATATAAAAATATATAGATTAATAGTTATGTTTGATAATTAAGACTGAGATAGCAAATAAGAAATCCTGGTCACTGACATGCAGCAATGTAACTAATATAAAACTCTGTGTTATTTGGGGGCCCTAGTGTCACCGAAGAACCCAGGCAGCTGGCAGAAAGAGTTATCATTGGTTATGTAACAATCATTACAATAACAGTTATGTAACCTATTAGAAGAGAAAGTGGGAAATATCCTTGAATAAATTGGTACAGGAGACCAATTCCTGAACATTACACCAGTAGCCTGGACATTGAGAATGAAAATTGAAAAATGGAACCTCCTGAAACTGAGAAGCTCTGTAAGGCAAAACACACAATCTGCAAGCCAAAACGACAGCCCACAGAATGGGAAAAGGTATTCACCAAGGCGACGTCTGACAGAAGTTTCCAAAATATACAAAGAACTCAAGAAGCTAGTCTCAAAAAAACCCAAACAATCCAATTAAAAAGTGAGGTACAGAACTAAATAGACAATTCTCAACAGAGGAATCTAAAATGGCTGAAAGACACATAAGAAAGAGCTCAACATCATTAGCCATCAGGGAAATGCAAATCAAAATAACTCTGAGATACCATCTTACTCCAGTCAGCATGGCTGAAATCAAAAACACCAATGATAGCTTACACTGGATAGGATGCCAAAAAAGGGGAACACAGTAAAGGATTTGTCACAGGCCTTACATGTGTAAGGCTTTTCTACTGTATGACTTCTCTGATGCAGTGTAAGACTTGACCTCATAGTGAAGGATTTGTCACAGCCCTGACATTTGTAACGCTTCTTTCTTGTATGAATTCACTTATGCAGTGTAAGATTTGAACTCACATGAAAGGACTTGTTACAATCCTTACATCTGCAAGGCTTCCTGCAGTATGAATTCTCTCGTGTTTGTAAGACTTGACTTCATAATAAAGGACTTGTCACAGTACTTACATGTATAAGGCTTCTCTCCTGTATGAATTCTGTGATGCACAATCAGGTATGAGGCCATAGTGAAGCACTTCTTACATTGCTTACACTGTTATGGTTTGTCTCCAATGTAGTTTGGTTGCTGCAAAAGAGTATATGTAGTGTCAAACATGTATCATGTTCTCCCTCCCTGCATTCTTTCTTTGTCACGCAGAGTCTCTGGTTTTGAGTAAGGCTGGGACTCAAATTTAAGGATTTTTCACAATCTTTAGAAGTGCTAGGTTCTTCTCCAGTGTGCATGATTTCATGTCTACCTGCATTTGATAAGTCAAGGGTGGCATCCCCAGGACTACTGCATCTATAGTCATTAGAGTTTTCTGTAGTTTCATTCATTTGAAAAAGTGCCTGGTGTCTTCCAAGGGTTTTCCAGACCTGAGGCTCCTCCTCTTTCATTTTATACAATGAGGCCACTGTAGCTACTGCACCATGCTCAGGCGAGTCACACTGGATACAGCCCTGGTGCCTGGAACCACCTACAGCCCTGTGGGTTTCCAAAACCCTCCTTCTAACAAAAGCCCATCCTTTCCATCCATTCTAAGTTGGTCTGAAAGCAATTTAGATATTTTTCAGAATTATCTTGAGACCAACTTGACCATCTGCAGATGAACCCTGGGCCACCACAACCGGCCACATGCACCACCTGCTGGTCACACACAGTTACTGCGACTGGCAGGGAAACTGGTGGGTAAATTCGCTTATGGCTAAATGTCTGACAGTGCAGACAATTGGTAACATTCCTGCTTCTTACATGAAGCAGGTAACATACCTATATACTATGTTAGTGGTCAGCGTCATAGTTCATATGATATCGCTAACCAGAGTACTGAGACACAGGGAACAGGAAAAAGAACCTATATGGATTATGGTCAGCTTGAGCTTGGATGCAAAATATAAAAGCCAGCCAGGAAAACTTGATCTCTGAAATGCAACACATAAAAATTTTAGGTAAAAAAGTTGAGGACACTAAGTCTATCCATGCTACATTACTAAAACAGGCAGAAAAACCTCATGGCCAAATAGAACCCAAAATTTTTTCCATGTCTGATGCCTTAAATAGAAAGATAGCTAAGTACCAGGACAGGATGATTGAACTGGCCTGGACAATTCACTCTATGTCTGATGAATGTACTGCCACAGGCCAAAAGCTGGAGTCTAGGACTGGATATTTAAAAGGCAATTTACATGGCATTCAGACACTTTCTAAGGATGATACTATTAAAGCTTTAGAAGCATGTGTAAATTAAAGAAACAAGAAAAATGAATGATTCTATGAAGTTTTTTAAATCTTATATGATTCATGAAATTCAATCTCTCAATGAGACAGTGGTTGCCAGGATCCAAACCTTGGATGACTCCTAAATGGATTAGTCCCAATCCAATGCACCTATTACAATCAAACATCTGGAAAACCTTCCTAAGTTTGTTAGCCCCATACCACTGGTCTTCCCAGTGACTATGACAGAAAAACAGCCATCAAAATATATCCAAATGACCACATAGCAGACAAATGGGGATCAATAAAACTAAAAGAATTGAAAGAAATTAAGGAATCTTGTTTCATAGGGTCTCAATAGCCCTTATATCAAAGAATTATTAAATTGGTGAACAACCTTTAATTAAGTAACACCCATACACTGGGAACACCTAATATCAGCTGAGCTTAAAATTTCATCTCAAATGCAGTAGAGCTCTCTATGGAGGGATGAAGCAAAAGCCCTGGAGATTCAAGTCTTACAGAAAGGTTATGAATCTCCCCAAGACAAGATTCTTGTTGAGCATCTTTATGCTGACCAGTAGGCTCAGGCTGGTTATGATGAGCATATATTGTCATGCAGGACAGCAGGCTTAAATGCCTAGGTAAAGAAAAGTTCATGAACCAGGAAAAAGAGAAGAACCCTAGACTAAGATACCACAGGGAAAGATAGAAAAATTCACTGACTTTTTACAAAGACTATCCAGGGCAGTAGAGTTACAGGTAGCAGGTTTAGACACTAGAAAAATACTAATGGATTTTCGTATGTTGACCCATCCTTGCAACCCTGGGAGGAAGCCTACTTGATCATAGAGGATGATTTTTCTGATATGTTCTTGGATTCGGTTTGCCAATATTTTATTGAGTATTTTAGCATCGATATTCATGAGGGATATCGGTCTGTAGTTCTCTTTCTTAGTCTCATATTTGTGTGTCTTGGGTATCAAAGTGATTGTAGCCTCGTAGAAAGAGTTTGGCAATATCCCATCTGCATCTATTGTGCAGAACAGTTTGAAGAGTACTGCAATTAGCTCTTGTTTGAATTTCTGGTAGAATTCTGCAGTGAAGCCATCTCCCCCTGGGCTTTTTTTTGGTTGGGAGGCTTTTGATGACTGCTTCTATTTCATTAGGGGTTATAGGTCAATTTAAACTGTTTATCTTATCTTGATTTAATTTTGGTAAGTGATATTTATCCAGAAAGCTGTCCATTTCCTTTAGATTTTCCAATTTTGTGGAATACAGGTTTTCAAAGTATGACCTGAAGATTCTCTGGATTTCCTCGGTGTCTGTTGTTATATCCCCATTTTCGTTTCTGATTTTGTTAATTAGCATGCTCTCTCTCTGCCTTTTGGTTAGTTTGGCTAGAGGTTTGTCTATCTTATTGATCTTCTCAAAGAACCAACTCTTTGTTTCATTGATTCTTTGTACTGTTTTCCTAGTTTCTACTTTGTTGATTTCGGCTCTCAGGTTGATTATTTCCTGGCGTCTACTCCTCCTTGGTGTGTTTGCTTCTTTTTGCTCTAAAGCTTTCAGTTGTTCTGTCAATTCTCTAATGTGACTTTTCTCCAGTTTCTTCATGTGGGCACTTAGTGCTATGAACTTCCCTCTTAGCACTGCTTTCAGAGTGTCCCATAAGTGTGGGTATATTGTGTCTACATTCTCATTAAATTCTAGGAAGTCTTTAATTTCTTTTTTATTTCTTCCTCAACCCAGGAATGGTGCAATTGGGTGTTATTCATTTTCCATGTGAATGTAAGTTTTCTGCAATTTGTATTGCTGTTGAATTCTAGCTTTAATGCATGGTGGTCTGATAAGATACAGGGGTTTATTTCAATTCTTTTGTAACTGTGGAGGTTAGCATTGCTGCCAACTATGTGGTCAATTTTAGAGAAGGTTCCATGTTGTGCTGAGAAGGTATATTCTTTTGTGTTTGGATGGAATGTTCTATAGATATCTGTTAAACCCAGTTGGGTCATAACTTCTGTCAGATCCTTTGTTTCTTTGTTAAGTTTCTGTCTAGTGCTCCTGTCTAGTGGTGTAAGGGGGGAGTTGAAGTCTCCTACTATAAGTGTGTGTGGTTTTATGTCTGATTTGAGCTTTAGTAATGTTTCATTTACAAATGTGGGTACTTTCATATTTGGGGCATAGATGTTCAGGATTGAGACTTCATCTTGATGGACTTTTCCTGTGATGAGGATGAAATGCCCTTCTTCATCTCTTTTGATTGTTTCAGTTTAAAGTCTAATTTGTTAGATATTAGGATTGCTACACCAGCTTGTTTCTTGAGGCCATTTGATTGGAAAATTTTTTCCCATCCTTTTACTCTGAGGTATCGCCTGTCTTTGAAATTCAGGTGTGTTTTGTAAACAGCAGAAGGATGGATCCTGTCTTCGTATCCATTCTGTTAGCCTATATCTTTTTATGGGTTAGTTAAGACCATTGACATTTAGTGATATTAATGTCCATTGTTCATTGGTTCTTCTTTGTTTTGGATTTATTGTTGGTGGTGTCATTGCGTGTGGATTTCGCCCTCCTTTCTTTTTGTGTTTGGTAAAATTAGATTATCTATTGCCAGTGTTTTTGTGAGTGTAGTTATGTTTGTTGGGTTGGAGTTTTCCTTCCAGAACCTTCTGTAGTGCTGGATTTGTGGATATGTATTGTTTAAATCTGTTTTTGTCATGGAACATCTTGTTTTCTCCATCTATACTGTTTGAAAGTTTTGCTGGGTACAGTAGTCTGGGTTGACATCCATGCTCCCTTAATGCTTGTAAGGTATCTATCCAAGACCTTCTGGCTTTCAGAGTTTCCATTGAGAAGTCGGGTGTGATTCTGATTGGTTTGCCTTTATATGTTACTTGGCCTTTTTTCTTTGCTGCTCTTAATATTTTCTCTTTATTCTGTAGATTTGGTGTTTTGATTATTATGTGTCAGGGGGACTTCTTTTTGTGGTCCAGTCTGTTTGCTGTCCTGTAAGCTTCTTGCACTTTCAAAGGCATATCCTTCTGTATGTTGGGGAAGTTTCCTTGTATGATTTTGTTGAATATGTTTTCTGTACCTTTGAGCAATGTTTCTTCACCTTCTCCTACACCTATTATTCTTGGGTTTCGCCTTTTTACGGTGTCCCATATTTCCTGGATATTTTGCGTTAGGGATTCGTTGGACTTGAGGTTTTCTTTGGATGATGAATATATATCCTCTAGCGAGTCTTAAGAAGCTGAGATTCTCTCTTCCATCTCTTGAATTCTGTTGGTTATACTCACATCTTTAGTTCCTGATCGTTTATCCAGCCTTTCCATTTCCAGCATGGTCTCATTCTGTGTTTTCTTTATTGTGTCTATTTCAGCTTTCATTCTTTGAACTGTTTCAAGAGCTTTCTTCACTTGTTTGGATGTTTTTTCTTGGCTTTCTTTAGATTCTTTAAGAGATTTGTTTATTTCTTGAATTTTTGGTTTGTCTTTTCCTCCATTTTGTTTAATTTTTTGTTTGCTTTTTCTTCTATTTCTTTAAGGGATTTTCTTGTTTCCTCTTTAAAAGTCTCTATCATCTTGCTGAGATAATTATTGAGGTCCATCTCATCTTCATGCTCTGTGTTGGGCTTTTCAGATCTTGCTGGAGTGGAGTCCCTAGATTCTGGTGGTGTCTTTCCCTTGTTTAGTGAAATCTTATTCTGTCTTCTTCCCATATCTTCTTTAAGTGGGGGCAGGTGGGGTCTCTCTATCTCCTCTTGTGACCCAGTGGTGTGTGGGGGCCAGGAATTCAATGTCCACAACTCTGGGTTGTCTTGACTCTCCTGGTAGTCTCCTCACTAGTTCCTGGGTCGGTTGGTGGAATGGAAGAGTGGGGTGCTAGCAGATCCAGGGAGCAGGGAGCTCCTCCCTGCCTGGGCATGTCTACTCCAAGCCCACAGGCGCAGGCCCGGGTGGAGGGGTGGGGGTGGTCGGGGTGTGTGATGTTTTGGGTGGGAGTTGCTGAAGGGCAGAGACTCACTCACTTAATTCCTGGGTCAGTCGGCGGAATGGGTGGGTAAACTCCTTTAATCCCAGCATTACTGAACAGAGATAGGTGGATATCAGTGAGTCCAAGGTCATCCTTTTCTATAAAGGGAGTTTAGGACATGCATGGCTGATTGTTAATTAGGCAAACACAGTCTCAAAAAAATAAAACTAAACCAAAACAAAAAAATTATACCATCAAAAAGAAAATGCAAACTGAAATGGACATTTTAAAAATATGAGCTGGATGGGATGATGTATGCCACTAATTTCAGCACTCCTAAGGCAGAGGTAGGCAGATATCTGGGGTTTTAGACCAGCTTGACCTACCAAGTAAGTACTAGGACTGCTAGTGTTACACAGGGAAACACTGATTCCAAAAACAAATATTTCCAACCCACACATATTCATATATACACACACTGTGTGTTTCTGTGCATGCACACCTAAACACTTTCCACTCTCACCACCTAACTCTCTACTACCCTGGTCCACAATTTCAACCAATCTCTCCACTATGTTTTTCTCTACTGATTTTGCTTGAGAACCACTGGATTGACCAGGGACTTTTGTGAGACTGAGGATTTGGAGTTACGTGTTGGAGCTTGGGCTCAGCAGAGGACTACACCTAAAGGCAAAGTATCTCCTCCTAAAATACACCCATAGACAGCATTTGAGAGGTAAAGGTGGGGCTCTGTGAGCCTTACCCTTTCCTACACTGATTTACTGATTGTGGTCTAGGATGAGGTCAATGTAAGTAAGTTCAGCTGTTGTTGGTTAGTGATCACAGCAGCTGTATGGAATCTAGAGAGTGGCATGTCTTAGACTTTCCTTCTCTTTCCATTCTTATTTCATTTTTCCTCTGCTTCCACAGTGATCCCAGAGCCAAAGATTTAAGGTGTGACTGATTTCTTAGGGCAAGAAACACATACCTGTAGAGATGCTGTTCTTGTAATAAAAAAAAGGATGCTTGCCTGAATAATATATTAGTTGTAACTTTTTTATTTTAGACAAAAAGTGTAAGTGTAGTGATATTTTGCTTGTAATTTACCCAGTAAGCTTTCCTAAATCAGAGTGTAGAGCTAAGCCACGAGTTAAGCTCACTCCTAGTTAAGACCAAAATCACTGGTTAGCCTCACACCTAAGGCAATAGTTAGTCATACAGGCAAGGAAGTGGTGGCCACACCTTTAATCACAGGACTCGGGAGAAAGATGCAGATGGATCTCTATGAGTTCAAGGCCACCCTGGCCTACACAAAAATGAATCAGTCTAAAAGAGAAAGGGAGCTCACACTTTTTATCCCAGCAATTAGGATCAAAAGCCTTTAATCCCAGCACTAGGGAGGTGGGAACAGGAATGATGGCTGGTTGGAGACAGGAATATAAGTCAGGAGGAGACAGGCGCAGTTCAGTCTGAAGTTTGGTGGAGAGCATTGTAGTGTGAGGATTCCTTGAGACGGGATCACCCATTTTGACCGAGATAGAGGTAAGAACAATGGGCTGGCCTCTTTGCTTTTCTAATGTTAAGGAAAGCTTTATTGGTTAGATGACAAAATAACACAACACACACCTTACTTATTTTCTGTGTCTGGTAGAGCCATTGATCTTGGCATTGACCTAGGGGTGGGTGTGGATAATGTGTTGGGGGGGGGGAGTCTAAGTACCTTAGATAGCTTCAGCCACAGAATGCCAGCATGTTTTGGGGTTACTAAAATGATAAGACTACCATCTACTGATGACAACAGGACAGTGAACGATGAACTCAGACTTGGGCAATTAGCCGGGGCTGACGACTGACATATTGAGACAAGTATTTTTATTTTGGGAGGTGGGGGAGGAGGGTTCTGAGGCAGGTTTTCCCTATGGCTTTGGAGGCTGTCCTGTAATTAGCTCTTGTAGCCCAGGGAGGTCTCAAACTCACAGAGATCTGTCTATCTCTGCCTGCCTCTGCCTTGGCCTGGGCCTCTGCCTCCTGAGGGCAGGGATTAAAGGCGTGCACAACCATCGCCCTTTTTTTATTTTCTATTTTTTTATTTTGTTTTTTGAGACAGGGTTTCCCTCTATTGCTTTGGATCCTGCCCTGGAACTTGCTCTGTAGAACTAGGCTTGCTTTGAACTCACATAGATCCACAGGACTCTGCCAGGCGAGAGCTGGGATTAAAGGCATGCACCTGCTGTTCAGAATCCAAGTTCATGAATTGTCTCTCCCCAACTCACAATTGCAGTATTTGCTTTTGGCTTGTCAGATTTAAAGATTGCGGCGTCCACCCTTGACCAGCAAGAAAGACGCCACACCGAGGAATCTTCTTCAAACACAGTTTAATCGGGAACCTCTTTGCTTTGTACAATGTATAATGGAGGCGGCGGCCCCGGGCCGAGGGAGACGGGGCCTGATATAGTCTACATCTACCAATCACCTAACCCTACGTGGCACGCCAGGATAGGTTGTCTCCAAGCAGAATTAAGAGAATACATGACCTTTACCATATTTGGAGTTGTTTACCACAGAGAGCGCTCGCCGTCGGGCTGGCGGAGGGCAGAAACCGGCGCCATCTTTTGGGTGCGGTTTTCTGCAGCTCCCTACAAAAGATGTGGCTCTATCATTGAGAATTTAGCTTGTTTGTGTTTGGTGTAAATTGAAGCCAAGGAGTTTGGTAGTTTTAAGTTGAGGTTCGGCTCCCTGATTTTATCTGAAGGATTCAGACTCACTATGTAGGTCAGGTACTGGGGTGCAGAGTTCTCCTACACTCGGTTCTGCTCTGGGCTGGCAGCAAACATGTGGATAGGCTGTGAGGAGCAGGTCTAGGGCATGCTGGAATTAACTGTGTGGAAGACAATTTGAGACAGTGGGAGGGACTGGTGCATTGTGGCAGGACTACTCACCTGAAAAGAGAAGTTGGGAGGGAGTTAGACTTTAGATGGTTGAACTGAAAAACTGCAGAGTGGAAGAGGCTAGAAAATTCTCAGTAATTGGATTTTGGGATACAAAGTGAGTGAGGCATGCGAAGTTTCACAGTGAAGATAAAGAGTTAAGTGTCAAATACAAAGTACCAGATATAATAAAAATTCCAGGACTTCAATGTGGGGAATTCCTGGTGCAGACCTGGGTGGTGAGAAGAACGGCAGATACTCATTGTGAATCAAAAACTAAACAGAGTGAGTCATAGGTTCCAGGTCAGTAGTCATGGAAAAGTCACAAGTCAACAGGACAGTAGCAGTATCTTTGACAGCTTGGTGGCAAGCGCCTTTAATTCAGCCACCAGGGAGGAAATGACAGGTTAGATGTAAGCTAGACTGATCTCAATAGTGAGTTTTATGACAGCCAGGAATTCATGGTGAGATCTTATCTCAGGGGGAAAAAAGGAAAAAAAAAAGAAATTTGTCTTCTCCTGCTGTGTTTTTAATGTTGCGCCTTATAGCCTGGAAAAACATAGTATGCTATTTTATGGTATCAGATCACATTACTTTCACAATTATAAAAGGCATTACAAAATGGATGGTTTTGACACTAGCCCTTAATCCTAGTATTTGGGAGTAGTGGCAGATCTTAGAGTTACTTGCCAGACTGGTCCACAGTGGGAGTTTAAGAATAGCTGGTATTAAACAGAAACCATGACTCCAAGGGTTGAGAAAGAAAAATAAGATGAAAAGGTATTATCATACAGTATAAAATTAGAAAGCATCTTTTTGAGTAATTACAATAACTCATCTACATCAAAAAATCTCAACAGGAGTCTTATGTTTTTTGGTCCAAAATATATACTCTGTTCATGAACACATGATCAAATTTCTAATTTTGTCCCTGATTTGCTGTTTTTGAGACTTGAACTCAAGTTATTGCTCTGTCTTGCCCAGGACTCACCATGTATAACAGGATGTATTTGGCCTCAAGAGTTCCATCCATCTCAGTCTCCCAAGTACTAATATTAAAGGTGTGCATAAAAACAACAGTTAGAGCTTGGGAGCTAGCAGCCAGTAAACCATAGAAGCCAGGCAGTGGAGGCCCACACCTTTAATCCCAGCCCAAGGGATGAGAAAATAAACAGATACCAGTTCAAGGCCACCAAAGGCTACAGGAGAGTTAATCAGTCTCAAAAAGAATATAGAGCCCATACCTTTAATACCAGTACTTGGGGGTCACACACCTTTAATCCAGCACTAGGGAGGTGGACACATTAAGTAATTTGGTTGGGCCGAGAGGGATATATAAGGCAGGAGCATATACCAGTTAAGACCATTCAGTCAGAGGACTTCTAGAAACTGGATCTCATCCTTTTGGCCTGAGGATTCAGGAGAGGTAAGAAATCTCACTAGAGGTTGGCATTTGACTTCTCTGGTTTTTCAACATTTATAGTGATATCTGACTCTGGATTTATTAAGACTAATTAGATGTTTGACTACAAAACCTATTGTGTTCTATTGTGTGGTCTGTTGAGGCCCAGTGGTGTGTTCCTTGACTTCTCACAGGAGGAGGGTCAATGCCAGCAACCTGTTTACAGGGCTCCATTCTGAGAGGGGATTCTACCCAATTGCAGCATTCTGCTTTCTGTGGGCTAGAATAGGTTCCTTGCAGTCTCCTTGCTCATCCTCAGTGTTTCTTGGAAAATTGTTCTGCAAATGTGATTCCCGTTGACAGTTTTAAGACATTCATCAAATTTGTTCAATAATAAACTCAATAATTTATTTTTGTATGCTTTTGTGATCCCAATCATTCAGCTCCATTTCTGCACCTGAGATTTGACTAAGAAGTGACTGGAAGTGGCACTCAGGTTACACCTCACTGAAAATGCATACTAGGTATTTTCATTATTGTGACTCTGCGTGATGAGAGAGAATCATTGGTAGAATCTTCCATCTTTCTCAATTAAATACAGTACTGAGTTAGAAATCTAGGTGCTTTCTGAATGATGTCTTTCTCAAGTGTAAGGTAAATAAATGATCACCCAGACCCACTCACCTGTGGATTGAAACTAAAATCCCTGGAAAAAGGAGAATGAGGAAGGTAGTACCTAAAGATATTTGGGACATGAAATCAGTTATTTGTCTTTTTTGTTTATTTTTTTGAGATAGGGTTTCTCTGTGGCTTTGGAGGCTGTCCTGGTGCTAGCTCTTGTTTTCGAGTCTGGTCTTGAACTCACGGAGATCCTCCTGCCTCTGCCAACCCAGTGCTGGGATTAAAGGTGTGGACCACCACAGCCCAGCTCTTGAACTCAGTTTTGCTTCATTCTGATTTACAAAAAATCAATCCACACACATCCACTGAAAAAGATCTCATAATTATCCTACTATACCAATGAGAAGACTTGTACATAATAATTGATACTAGGAGGCAAATCAATTTTATCTTAAAATAAATGTAAGTCTTGCATAGTAATTTTAGGTTCTCGTCCCAGAACTGTCTTTCACTAAACCCAGAATATGCCTAGGTTTCCAGTACTAGGCATGATTTCCCTCCTGTTGAGAAGGCCTCGAGTTCAATTAGAAGCTGTTGGTTTCCAACAATGTGTGTGTGTGTGTGACTCTTGCACCCTTTGTGTTGTGGTGCAGTGTAGATCATTGTTTTCATCCATAGTCGTCATAGTTGGGTAGGACTGTAGGATCCCTCCTTTAAAAGCTTGAATGTTGCCTTATGATACCATGAAAGCTAGTCCCCAGTAAGGAGGATTTAAATTCTGGTCCATCTCCAGTTCTCTGGCTGTGAATGAACCACATGGCTTCTTCAGCTGTAGGGGCTCACCTCCAACCTGTGGGTGGCAAATGTGGACAATCCCAGAAGCCTGTACTGTTTAGGGAATCTCAAAGACAGCTGTGACCAACAACTTCAAAGCAGGCTGCTGTGGGTGGTGTGTGACAATATCTGTGACTCTTGTGAGGAGCATCATCAGCTGAGATGGGAAATTTTCATTTATACTCTAACTGTACATGCTTACAGACACATGTGTACTGTAGGCAGTTTTGGTAGATGATAATAGTAAGATTCCTTATGACTTTTTCCAAACATCATGACTTCTATTTTACTCATCTGTCTTCATGTCTCTCCCTAGTCCATACTTTCTCTCTCTCTCTCTCTCTCTCTCTCTCTCTCTCTCTCTCTCTCTCTCTCTCTCTCTCTCTCTCTCTCTCACACACACACACACACACACACACACATCTTTATTCCAGTTCCCCATTTTTAGATGATTGTTCCCTAGTTTTATTATGTCTATTACTCCACCTCACCCCTTAGTGGTCTCCTTTTACTCCTCTGGTTACTGCAGTCACTCCAGGTTGTGGACTCACATCTGAAAATTTGGAGATGAGAACTTCTTGTAAGAGAGGAGTGGCAATGTCTGTCTTTCTGGGTCTGGGTTTCTCCACACAATATGATCTTTTCTTGGTCCATCCATTTAGCTGAAAAGATCATGATTTCAATTTTCTTTACATCTTAATAGTATTTCATAGTGTATGTGTACCACATTTTCACTATCCATTTATCCAAGTCAAGGACATTTAGAGTCTTCCATTTTGTAGATATTGTGACTAGAGCAGCAGTGAATACGGATGAACAAGTATCTGTGTAGAAGGATGCTGACTCATTTGAGAATTTGCCAAGGAGTGGAAGGGATGGGTTGAGTTGCAGAATTTATTTAGGTGATTTATTTTAATTGAGAAATGTCCACTTCAATTTAAAATTTGGTTAGATTTTTGGTAATGACATATTTATAGACTTTTCCTTTTTAGTGTTGATGCATCCTGGACTGTTAGCAGTTTTATCCTTCATTTTGTGTGAGGATTAGTAATTTGCTGTCTTGCCCAGTGGATGATTACCTCTGAGGTTTAGTATTCATCATGTATAATTTATCATTGCCTATTTTCTCATGGGTAAATCCTCTGATACTCCTGTATAAATTTTGCCACTAATTGTTATCTGCAAGACTGCTTTAGTGAAATCAATGATCTTAACTTGAGAGTATTTTGAAATACACTTGGGTCTCCTTCAATTTTAAGATAGATTTTTTATGGATATAATATAGTTGATACTAATTTTTCCTTCAAGCTTTAAATGTCATTCAAGATTCTCAGCATTTAGGATCATTACCTGGATACCTGGTATTTTTTTGCTTGGGTTTTATCATGTGATGTGACATTTTGTCTAACAGCCATATGTACTAATTTTTTTGTTTCTCTTTTTGGTCACTTATATTAAGGAGAGCAAGCCATCTATCTGCTCATTGTTCCTGAAAAAAACCTCACAGAAGAAAAACAGAAAGAAATGGCTGAATCTCCAGTAACCATGTCACAGGTTAGTGGACATGTCCACTTTTCTAGAAATATTGTATGTTTAGATATTGAAAGTCATTAATTTTTGTCAGTGGTAATATTTTAAATTTTATTATGAAAATTGACATTAAGTATATGCCACTTCTGACTGCATCCACATTTATAGTTATGTTTACTTGCTTAAGTACAACTTAAACACCATAGGATGTATATTTGGACATTGTACTTGGATTTATCTTGTGGGACAACCAGGTCTCCAACAATGACACAGAGACCTATCATTATTTATGAAAACTTGGCCTTTAGTTTAGTCTTGAACCTCTTATAACTCAAATTTACCTTTTTATATGAATCTATGTTCTGTCATGTGGCGTATTACCTGTCCTTCTTCTTTGCTCACATTTTGCTATTGGTCTTGCTGGAATCTACCCCCCTACTAGATTCTTCCTGAACTCTCTCTTTCTGAGAAAGTCTGCCTTAGTTAATGTTCATTTGGCTCTTTATTAAACCAATCAGGTACATTAGGCAGGAGAGGCGATACATACACACATAGTCATGTAATGTAAACACATATCCTGTAACAGGACTTCACTCAAGTTTTAAAACACTACAGAAATGAAATATTCTTCCAAATATTAGAAATTGTTATTTAGCCTAATTTGTCATATTCCTATATTAGCAGGTAAATTTTAGATTATGTCAAATGTGGTTGATGTGGCTTTTTCTATCTCCTTGGTAAGGTCTCAAAATTATGTGTAAAAGTAATCACATAGATTACCTGTTCTTCTAGGTCACTGTTTAAAACAACAGAATTCAGTGCCATTACACACATAGGTACTGTGAAAAAAAGAGAAAATTATTTGCCTGTGAACTACGAATTATGCCTTCTTATCTGCCACTTTTCTATGTAATGGAATGGCAAGGGTCCTAAGGTCCAAACATACAAAGTGAGCATGTTAGAATAGAAGCATGTAAAGTCAAAGAATGCACAGAATTAATTAAAGGGCTGTATATCATCATGATCTACAGGTAAAGCAATTAGAGCACATTTCCTTACCATAAGTATTCCTTCTGATTCATGTACACTCTGACCCTGTGGGACATAATCACAGCATCCATAACAGATAATAACAATGTCCAGACTTTCAATGTGTGTAGTTTTGTGTATAGGGCTTGTGAGCCTGTTGTGTCATACCATTTTCACTGAGGTAGAACATTCATTACAAAAGATGACTATATTAAAGTCATCGATTTGATTAATAGTGTTCATCATCTACATCCCTAATTTCCTCTAGTCTTCTTACCTATAGTAATGCACATAGCCAAACAATCTCTTGTTTCAGGATCTGTTGACATTCAAGGATGTGTCTGTGGACTTCTCCCAAGAGGAGTGGCAATGCCTGGACTCTTCTCAGAGGGCTTTGTACGTTGACGTGATGTTGGAGAATTACAACAACTTGGTCTCTGTGGGTAAGAACATTTTACTTTAAAATTAATAACTAATAACTTGTATGTATTGGCACTATTGGTTGTACGCTCTATGTTAAGTTGCCTTAGAAGCAGCAGGAATACGTGGAAATTTTGGAAAAAGAAAAGAACCTTTTGATGGTACTTTGGGTTTTTTTTCTGTCCATTGTGCATGTAAAATGTGTCAACCATGCCTCATTTTGATTCCATAATGCATTCAAAAAATTAGAATCATATAACATTTATACCCATATATTAAAGCTCTACATCTCTAGTTATATGTAACATGGTACAATACTAAGAAAAATCTCAAGATGTACACACTTTAAATTCCCCTAAAGTTCTTGAAGATTCTGACAGGAAATAGCACCTGGAAAACATACCTACATTGCTCTGCCCTATGTTCTCTTCATGTGCTGAGCAAAATATTTTGTTAGATATCTGAATTCTTTCACAAAATTGCACATGGCCACGGGTTACTTCACAAAGCTTGTGGATTCTTGTATTCAACGTAGGCCTGGTAAGCTTTTGGGAGCAAATGAGATTCCCCTGGGATGTAGAGTGGAGAGAATGTAGAGTAGGCTTAGGAATGAGCAAGACAACAGCGAAGTCTTCTGGTAAAAGGGAAAACAAGAGCTGAGAATGTTTTCCCATGTTCAATTCTACCTGAAAAGATTTCTGATCATTACTTTTAGTGTAGCTTTCTGGTACCTGGATGCATCGTGAAAGTTGTATCTACTACAAGGGCAAATAACACCTTACCTATGATGAGAAGAGTAGTACAAAGTGTAATTTGATTTAATGTTCTTGACATCAGATTAGAAGAATTGTACAAATTATAAGCCTAATTTGGGTGCAAGAAAAAGGATTTTTCTTTAATAGCATTCCTTGATGTCTGTCTTGATATTGATCCTTCATTTTCTTCCTAGTAGAGAATAGACAGACTTCCTTCTGCAAACTCTCTCAGGAGCTGGTTTACTGGCTAGGCTCAAATAACCCTAAGAAGAAAGTTAAGAAGCACAGCACCATGAGGAGCTCAGACAATGGAGAACATAAATATCCAATAGCTGCCCTTGAGAGCCCTGTCTCAAATGATCTGAGCCCCTGATATCTGGCAGAATACTGCCTTTCCTTCTGCTTCTTTAAAGAATCTAATATGTTTTTCCAAGGGGGGAAGTAAACCCTGTGATATTTTAAGTAAGACTATTTTTTTAAGAAATTTGGTCTTATGAACACTGCTCTTCATTGCCTCTCATTAAGTATGAGTTAGGGTTGAGAGACGTCTCAGAGATTATGAGCACTGGCTGCTCTTCCAGGGGTCCTGGGATTGGAAAGAACACTTCTTCATTAGTTTCAGAAGATTTATTTAAAGATAAACACATGTATTCTATATTTAATGAGTCAATGAGCACATCTCAAAGCTAACTATTTCTCTTCACTTTCCTGATCCATCTGGTGCCATTACATATTTTCAATAAGGATGAGATGTCAGTTGTGATTCACTGACATTAAAGACTACCAGTCTGATTTTGGGATAACACATTCAATTTCAGTTTAAGAAAAATAACTAAGTGCTTGCTGGTTGATTTCACAAATGAGAGAGCTAAGAGAGATGGTCATTTATCAGATGTTTCATTTTGGAACAATTCCAAATCATATAACCTGAATCATTTTGCAGAGAACTATTACAAATGTGATCCTGTCCATCAACATAAGAAGACTGAAAAGAAGTCTGGTCAGTGTACTGAGTTTGGCAAAATTCTTCATGACCCCTCCACAGGCTCTGGAGACCAGGCTGGCCTCGAACTCACAGACAAACACCTGCCTCTGTCTCCCGAGTGCTGAGATTAAAGGTGTGCTCCACCAAAGCCCAGCCTCAAGACCCCTGGAAGAGCAGCCAGTGCTCATAATCTCTGAGACGTCTCTCAACCCTAAATCAATAAATGTTTTAAAAAAATTCAACCTTGTGCCTCTGGGCTTTTACTTTTCTCTATCTCTTTCTTTGCTTCTTACTCGGTTGCTGACTGTGTGGCTGGTGTTCTCTCTCCCCCGTTTCCCCTCCTTCCCTTTTCCTCTCTCTCTTCTGTATATTCTCTCTGATCACCAGCCCCATCTGTCCTTCTCTCCTACCCAGCTATTGAGAGTTCAGCTATTTATTAGATAATTCAGTGGTGTGAGGTAGGCAAAGTAACACAGATTCACTGAATTAAACAAATGCAACATGAAAGAATGTAACATATCTTTACATCATCAAACAAATGTTCTACAGCATAAAAGAATGTAACACACTTTCAACTAATATTCCACAACAGCTGTGAGCTGCCATGTGGATGCTGGGAATTGAACCCCGTGTCCTCCACAAGAGGGGCCAGTGCTCTTCACAGCTGAACCATCTCTCTAAGCCCATAGAATAATAATATAATGATATATAATTCCTGTGTGAGATTGAAGGGAGACACCGTAACCACGCCTCCTAAGAGCTGGCTACGGGTGTGCCAGGTCAGGATAGGTTCTTAAAGGGCTGCAGACACATGGGTACTCGCTCTCTCTGGCCTCCTTGCCTTGCTGCCTCTGGGCACCCTCTGGCTTGTGCTTTGCTGGTGTATCTGAATAAAGAAAACCTATATCCTATTGACCACTGGTCGAACTCTAACTGGAGATTGGTTCATCTTTCAGGTCTCAGAACAAATACCACCGACCAAAGTGTAACCTATTTTCTACTTGGCTTTCTGTTTCTGTGATAAACAGCATGACCAAAGTCGACTTCGGAAAGCAAGAGTTTATTTTACCCTACATTTTCTTTTTAGAAATAAGCAAAACCTTTAAACAGAAATAACAGGTTATGGTCAAAATTTTTAACCCATATTACCATTTTTTTAAACTTCGTATTTGCAGATTCGAGAGCCCATAGCCAACCGTTTCCATCCTCCTCTGACACTTTTACGACTTTCTTTGACCCTCTCTAATTTTTTAACGTTACCTTGCATTCGTTCTCTGATTCTCTCAGACATCCCCATCTTAGACAAACCTCTCCTTTTCTCATTGTCTCTTTCTTCTGCCCTCTGGTCAGTTACTCTCACGCCGGGGTGTATGGTTGAAGTGAATGCCTTATCTTCTTATGTCCTCTAATTCCTGAGTGTACCTTCTTAGTATAGTCCCTTACACTGAGCCTCTCTGGACCCTCGGCTCTCTTAACTTCTTGGCCCTTTTACTGTTTATGTGGGGTGTACCAGATCTCCTTTTATGTTTTTTTAATAATTTTATAAATTTCTTACCTCGATACAACTCTCCCCTTTTACTGTTTATTGCCCAGAAAAGTAGAGTGGTACTCTCAACACCTTAAGCTCTTTCCAGTGATCTTCTGTACTGCATTGGTGTATTCTGTGGTCATCCAAATTTGCACCCCCATTTGACCTCTCCAACAACTACTGTTTTACCACATTTGGTCTTCTTGCATCAGACTGAGCATGCCAAGCCTGCACATAGCCATCACATCTATACATCATCCATTTTGTTTTAGCTTATTTCTCCATCTCAGTCCTTAGCTATTATTATTATTATTATTATTATTATTATTATTATTATTATTATTTAGTTGACTTTACAAAAGTCCCCCATTTTCTTAATTAATAATATATGTACCATTTTTTTTAAAAAAAATGATGACAAATAAATGTAACCCTGTTAAGTTTAGATGACTAAAACCCATATATATTTTTTTTCTGTGGAAACAAAAGCATCGTTTTTTTTTTTATTATAAGGTATCTTTGACTTTCATTTTAACGTCACAGCTTCCCAAACTATACAGAATGGCATAATTTAACATTACTTGGCTGAGGAAGAAAGGGAGGCAGCACTGGTGGGCATAAAGTGTCCTTGGCTGTCAGTGTTTTTGAAAAACAAATTTTATTATCCTAACCAATAATAATTTGTAACCAACCCTTGAATCTTAATGACCAAAGCAGCCCTGGTGGAGGGAAGTCTGACTACAGTGTTATAACAGGGCCCTAGCACCTATATTCAGTAACTTGATACCACAAAGCCAAGCCTATTTGGCTTGGAGTGGACATTTGTCAGGGCAGGGTGTGGGAATCCCATTTACTATCACAGGAGAGAGCCTCGATGGACAAGTGAGCCAGTGAGTGTCAAGTTTGGGGGACCATGTATTTCCTAAGAGTAACAAGGTTTCTAAAGGTTTCACACAAGCCCTTTAGGCCTCACAAGCAGGCAAGTGCCACCCCTGCTGCAGTCCTGCTCTCTGCACTCCACTGGGCAACATTGCAAGGGCAACACTGGGCAACACTCCCTGGATGGCTCAGTGTCACTGATGGCACCTCCAGCAGTCACAGGCCCGCTGTGACCAACTGGGCCTCGCCCACAGCTAGACCCTCTGGGGCTTTAGCTTCCCAGGAACAGAGGGCCAGCTGGGTGCACTTAGACTTGGAGGCACCCACCCTTTGGCTAGCCAGGTGAGCACCCGGCGCACATCTTTCTCCCGAGGCTTTGTCACCTGTGCATCCACCACTAACAGACGCCTCGGTGGAGGATGATTGTACCCTGTGCATTCAGGCAGGCCACTGTCCCCCTGCAGGGATGGAGGGGTGGGGCGAGTCCCGTTCAGTGCCAGCTCCTGCGCCAAACCCCAGACCAGCCGGCTCTGGCTCTGAGTGCCCGCCATTTGGCGACAGCTCCTTGGCTGCCTGGCACAGCTCCATCAGGAGGCAGGCAGATCAGCCTGGTTTCCGGCCAACCCTGTCTCCCAGCGGCAAGGAGCAAGGGCATAGTGTCCTCTGCCAGGCTGTAACTTCCTGCCTGGAGCCACTGTGGCAGAAAAGTCTGTGTTTTTCAAAGGGAAGGAAAGGGTCTGTCCCTTTAGATTCTGTCCTGAGTCAACTTCTATCAAGACAAGACAGACAAACAAGCTAACACAGCGCTGAGACAAAGAAGAAAGGGCCCTAGATTTACCTAGACAGTCTTCAACTGCACCCCTATTTTACCTAGATTAAAGGTTTGATCCAACTCTCCACTGAATAGGGAAGTGGGGGTCATCTCCTCACTTCTACGGGCCTGCCTTGAAGGCAAGTGTGCCAAGCTCTTGGCCTATTACCTATTTTGCTAGTGTACCTAAATGCCTAGAAGTACCTGGATTCCTAGATTAAAAGAACATGCACTTAACAGACAGACATAAAACATTTACTCACCCAACAAGTTGGGGTTGAAACCCTCAGAGTTGTGAGTCCTGGGTTTCCCAGTTAGGGAACCAAAATGTGCCATGTCAAGGAACCCAGAGACTAACCCAAGGAGCTGACACTCTGATGCAAAAGCAAAAGGTTTCTTTTTATTTCAAGCTGGCCAGCTAGGATCTCACTGCATGGTGGTCAAATGAGATGCCAGCCAGCCAAAAAGAGAAGCTTTTAAAGGGGCAGAACATAAGGATTAAGGTCACAAATTGCAGAGTTTCCATGGTTACTTCAGGTCATGCAAGGTACAGAGTAAAGCAGTAGCTATATATTTTAAGTGAGATACATTTGAGCCAGATAAGACAGGGCATGGGCTTCCAGGGTTACAGGGTCACAGGGTCTGTCAGTTATCCCCTAGGCTGGGGATCTTTTTGACCAGCAATTAGCAAAGGAATGTCAACAGGAGTGGTAGACAGTTACTTCCCCTTCTCTGAGAGCAGGGGATCAGGCAACAGTCATGACACTCCTGATTTCTCTTTTAATTCTTTAATTACTACTCATATTTACATATCCTTCCCCCCATTCCCTTGACCTCCCATCCTTCCATGTTCCCCACCAACCCCCCCAACCGGCCCCCAACTCCTCCCCAGTGAGGCCCTCCACGGGGGACCTTCAATGTCCATCATATCATTTGGGGGAGGGCCTAGGCCCTCCTTGCTGTGTCTGTGTTGCAATAGTATCCCTCCATAGGGAATGGGCTCCCAAAGTCCATTTGTGCTCTAGGGATAAAGACTGGCTCCGCTGTTAGAGGTCCAATTGACTGTCTTGGCCTCATAGCTGGCACCCACATTCAGAGGGCTTGGTTTGGTCCAATGCTGTTTCCCCAGCTTTATGACTTAGGGTCTCCATGCTCTCACTAGGTCAGGTCCACTGTTCCTGCGGATTTCTCCAGACCCATCTTGGCTCCTTTGCTCATCCCTCTTCCCTCTCCACAACTGGATTCCAGGACTATGGTTCAGTGCTTAGCTATGGGTGCCTGTTGCTGCTTTAAACAGCTACTGGACGAAGGCTCTAGAGAAGTTAAATTTTCCTTTACCATTAGATGTTCCCTTTTCAGGGCCCACCTTGTTAAACTTTTATTAATTTCAATTTTTGGTTCCTCAGTGTGTGTGTGTGTGTGTGTGTGTGTGTGTGTGTGTGTGTGTGTGTGTATACACATATATCATATGGCGAAAGAGTGAGAAGAGAGAGAGATTTCTTCTATCAGTTCTGTTCCTCTAGAGAACCATGACTAATATGCAAGGAGGCACAATCTCATAGCAAAGTCCCTATCCCTTGGTTCATACAACCTTTGAGTCCACATCTTCACCTTCCTTGAGCCTAATATTGAGCAGTGTTTTGTATATGTATCTACAGTGCCTGCATCTACAACTCTGCGTTTTGATTAACTTTGGTTCATTAGTAGTGGTTACTGTGTGTTGCAAAGTGACCACAGGAAAAACTACACTTACCTGCAGTTATAAGAAAAATGTTGCCGGGTGGTGGTGGCGCACACCTTTAATGCCAGCACTCAGAAGGTAGAGGCAGAAGGATCTCTGCAAGTTTGAGACCAGCCTGGTCTACAAGAGCTAGTTCCAGGACAGCCTCCAAAGCCACAGAAAAACCCTGTCTTGAAAAACCAAAAAAGAAAAACGTTTAGATTTTTGTGAAGGATTATGCTGGTATAGTAAAGAGGCAGTTGTTGGTTATTCTCCAGGATTCATGACTTCACCAGAACTGAGTAGTTAGCCAGGTTTCTAGCACCACTCATTGTTTGTCTTTTGTTAAGAACTTAAGTCCAAATCCAAAGTCATTGGTCACCAAGTTATGCGTGCTACGACTGCACCAGTCAGTGTACCATGGTGACACTTGATGTGGTCCATAAGAATCTTAGATGGATGAGACTTTTCATTGGCTTCTTGCTTTGGAACTGAGCATGCTGCCTCTGGTGCATGAAAGCTATGTTTCAGCAAGGAGTTTTTGTTTGGGGGGGACAGGGACTCTGCATATCCCCAGTTTTCCTAGACTCACTATGTAGACCAGGATGGTCTTGAACTGGGTTTAAAGTTTGCATAACCTTGCAAACTATACATAACTTTTTGTTATCATGTCATGACAGTTACCAAAGGTAACTGCATGGCCTACTTGATAGACACGAGTAAACACGTGGACCTTATTTCTACTGATATTAAAGACCTACAATCCATTAAATTGGATAATGTAAACGAAACACATGAGTTTCCAGACACACAACATATTAAATTTAAACATCATGAAATAAATACGTAAACTCAGTAGCAATGAGACTGAAGCAGAAATAAAATACCCCCCCAACAACCTCATGACCTATCAAAACCTCAAAGAAGAACACCAAAACTAATAAAACACTTGAAACAAAAGGAAGTCATCCTGATTGAGTATTACATATTAAACCAGATAGTGAACCAACCAAAGAGAATTACAGACTGCCGTTCTTATTTAAAATTTTTTCTCTTATTAGTTCCCTGTCATTGATTTATCTCTCACACTGAATGTGTGTATAAAAGTGTGTGTGTGTGTGTGTGTGTGTGTGTGTGTGTGTGTGTGTGTGTGTTGCAAACACTGCCCACTCTCACCTTCTACCTTTCTACTATCCTGGTCCACAATTCCAACAAATCTCTCTGTTATGTTGATCTCCATTTATTTTGCTTGGGACTCACTGAGATTAACCAGAGTCATCTGTAAGACTGTGGGTTTGGAGCTCTGTGTTGGGTCCTGCTGGGCTGAGCAGAGGACTGCAGCTAAAGGCAGTGATTCTCCTCCTACAATCCATCCATAGACAACACCTGAGAGGTAAAGGGTCGGCCCTGTGAGCCTTTCCCTTTCCTAGACTGACTGTGGTCTAGCGTGAGGTCAATGCAGTACAGCTGCTGTTGGTTACTGATTACAACAGCTGTATGGAGTCTAGAGAATGCCAGGTCTTAGCCCTTCCTCCTCGTTCCCCAGTTACTCCCTTTCCTTGTCCTCCTCAGTGTTCCCATTTGTTTTAGGGCTGGGACCACATATCTTACTTATTTTCTGCATCTGGGACAGCCAAGAGTCTCTTCACTAACCAGCGCACTAAAATCTTTTTCTATATTTAATATAAAAGCACCTTTAGCATTAGACACAAAGGAACTTGGTTGCGTTAGTAAAATAATAATCAGCCCTGGGCTGTAAGCAATGGCTGACCACTGACTTCTGGAGACACCTATTTCTTTGCAAAATCCTGAAATGTCTCCCCCCTCCGAGGCACAACTGCAGTATTATTTGGTTTTGGCTTCTCAGGTTTGTGCTGCCGATGGGACACTGGCATCTGAATTTAGCCTGTTGTCATTTGCTCTAATTACGTAGCCCGGGAGGCTGGTTGTCAAGTCGAGGCTGGGCTGCCTGTCTTGTCCGTCTCAGAGCTCACTGTGGGGTAAAGAGCGTCCTCCTGGCTGCAGCTCTGGTCTGGGCTGCAGCAAGCGTGTGTGGAGCCTGCGCAGAGCGGGTCCAGGGCGGCCTGACAGCTGAGCTGTGTGCAAGGCAGCCAAAGATGCAGGGGGAGATGCAGGGGTTTTGGGGGGGGCGAGGAGGGGGGGTCAGTGGGGAGGGGACACCCGAGCGGAAATAGCGGATGGGAGGACGTGGCCAATTGGCTAGCATTAGGGGAAGAGTGGGTGGTGGGTGGGTTTAGAGAAGTGACGTGACGGAAATTGGACACAGTGGCAGCGGAGAAATTAGGGAGGAGCCTTGATCAGCGACACCGAGTGTCCTTTACCTGTCATTGTTCTGCACGGAGGGAGCGGCGCGCTGCAGAGCCGGGTGCGCAGGACACGGCGGGTCCGCGGGGACCTGAGACCTCGGGAGCCGCAGTGTCCGCGCTCGCGGGGCGGCCTGGGAGAGTCAGCAGTCAGCAGCGCAGTGGCGGGAACCGCAGCCCGGCGGCCCTGGAAGCTCCCAGGTCAGAGGAGCTGCGGGGCTGGGACCCGGGAGGGAGGGAGGAGCGGGGGCGAGCGGTTTCTCTGCTGCTCATCAGGAAGCCGGATCCGGGATTCTGCTGTGCATGTCTTTCTTTGGGGTATTTTAGATCGTATGGAACACGCCTGCTTTTGTTTGTTTTTTTCAGTCGATCTTCTGATTGCCAAAATATTCTTGTAAAAATAATCCAATAGAATGTTTGAATTTATCTGTTAAAATTTGCAAGCATGATTCTCCTGGCAATGGTGGAAATGACAAAGCTCTTGAAATTTACAATCATCCGTACTGATTTCCACGTTACACCCATCTGCCCGGAGACTTGGATTCCCAGAGAGATTATGGATTATTGTCATGAAAGGAACGCCTGAAATTTTTACTGAATCTTATATATATGGTTGTAAATATTAACTTTCAAAAGTGTGCTTTTATCCACCATTAATTGTCCATCTCGGACATATACATATACATATGCATGCACTCTGTACTATAAATACAGCATTCTGAAAAGAGTCTTTTCCAGGCCTGGTGGCACAGGCCTTTAATCCCAACACTCAAAAGGCTTGAGCAAGTGGATCATAGACAGTTGAAGGCTGGCAGGGTGTCCATTGTGACTTCAAGGACAATCAATACTACATAGAAAAATCCTGTAGGAGGGGAAAAGAGAAATTTAAATACATTGTAGTGTAGAATGATATTGGAAAGAATCTCTTGAGTCATTGCAACGATAATTGATCTATGTCAGAAAATGTCTACAATAGTGTTCTGTCTCCTTGGTCCAAGAAAAAAACCTCTGTCCATGGGCACATGACCAAAATGTTATTTTTGTTTCTGCTGTTAGAGGTGTTTGAAACATGAGCTCACAGTGTTGCTCTGTCTGGAGCAGACCTCGCCATGTAGACCAGGCTAAACTGGAAAACACGCCTACCTGTTTCTCCCAAGTGGGAGGATTTTGTGGTCTGTTGACAGCCAGTGATGTGATTGTGGACTTCTCCCAGGAGTGGGGGCAATGGCTGGCGTCTCCCTTGAGGGTTTTGAACTGGGACTGGATGCTGCAGAGTGGCATCAGTGTGGTTTCTGTGACTGAGAATTGTTTGCTTGCAGTCTTCCTCGCTGCTCCTCAGTATTTCATGACAAACTCATCTGCAAGTGTGTGAGCTTTGTGTGAGTGAGTCCCACATCCCACAGAATAAAGTGGAATCCTCAAAGGGAAAAGGAGAATTCTCATAAATGTTCTCTCTTCTTCTTGTGTGTCCCTTTGGGTGGTGTGAGCATCCATCATCATTGGTCCGTGGTCAATTCAGAACCTCTAGTGTGTGACATCCTTCCCAGTCATTCGCTTCCATTTCTGCCCCTCGGGTTTGACTGAGCTGTGCTTGGAAATGGGATTCAAGAAATGCTAACTAAAAATGCTTTCTAAATATTACCAGTATTCAGACACTGCATGACAATTGAGGAATCATTTGTATAATCCTGTGTTTAGTTTTTTGTTCGTCTGCTGAGCACAGTACTGTGTGAGAAATCCAGGGCTTTTTGAACAATCTCTTTCTCACGTGCAGGGCTCACTGATCGCCCAGTCCTGCTCACCTGAGCAGCAGAACAAGGGGACCTGGAAGGAGAGAGGAGACAGTAGCTAAGGAAGCAGGTATGGGGGAGGGATCGAGTGAGTGTTTGGAAGTGTGACAGGAAATCAGTTTGACCACATTCTGTTTCACTAGAAACAACAGTCTAGACTCCCACTGAGGGAAATCTCGGGATTATCCCAATGTAGGCATGAGAAGAATTTCTTCAGAACAATTGAAACTGGAGTCAAATGAAATTATTTGACTGTGCATGTGATCGATACTGTCCTTACCCATTCACACCACTGACCATGTTTCCATACCATTATTGAATCATTTTCATTTATTTGACTTTAATATAAGAATGAGTAAATATGAATACCTTTAGGCTTATTTATTGTTTTCAATATTTTGGAATTTGGTATCCTAGCACATTCTCTACCTTTAGTCGTTTTGTCTCTGTTCCTGAAAATAATGGTGTCAGGGTTTTGCTCAGAATCGGGAAGTATATTTACAGCCTGCTGCCCTCCATCTATAGTGTCTGCTATGTCTGTTGGAAATTAGGAGAAATATTGAATAAGGATTATGCTGACTTAGAAAGTAGTGGTTATAGGTTCTCCTCCAGGATCTATGCGTTTCCTAGCCCTGGAGTAACTGGTTAGCTTTCCAGTACCAGGCATGTTCTCCCTCTCGTTGAGAGGGTCTTAATCCAATTAGAAGCTGTTGGTCACCACCAAGGTTTGTGTGCCATTCTTGCTCCCTGAGGGTCATCACACAGTGTAGATCATTGTGTGATTTATAGGTGTCATAGCTGGGTAGCACTGTTGGCTGGCTCCCTTCTTTGGAAGGTTGTGTGTTGCCTTCTTGTACCATTAAAACTAGGCAACAGGCAGGAAGCTTTGAGGTCAGTTCCAGCTCGAGCCATCTAGGATTTGTACCTGAAGTGTATGGCTTTTTCAACATTAGGGACTCAACTTCTGCCTGTGGGAGGCGACCATGGGCAACAGCAAAACCGTGTAATGTTTGGAAGTCTCTTGGACAATTGTGACCAACAAGTTCAAAACAGCCTACTTAACACCTGATGTTGTTTTTTTTTTCTTTTTTTTTTTTTTAGAAATTCTATTATTCTTGTGAGAAGTATCATCAGCCCAGGTGAGAAGTATTCATTTACACTCTAAATGTGTATGCTTACAGAGAGGTATAATATGTATTATAGACGTGGTTTTTTTTTTTTTTTTTTGGTGGTTGGATAATGGCCAAGGAAGAGATGGATTCCGTATGAATTTCCCAGACAAGGTTACTGTTATTATTGTACCCTCCTTGTTCTGTGTTTGTATTTGTCCATTCTCCATAATTGAATCCTCAACCCTGTTTTTTCTGTTTCCCCTTCTGATCGTTTGTTTGCTCTTACTCCTTTCTCTGTCCCTCCCTCGAATCCTGTGGTCTCCTTCCCCTTGTCTGATTCCTGCACGCACTGAACGTTCTGTACTGACAGCTGAAGATTTGGAGGTGGGAACTTCCTCTTAGAAAAACATACATTGTCTGTCTTTCTGGGTCTGGATTACCTCACTCAGTGTGATCTTTTCCAAGCCCATCTATTTACCTGCAAAGCTCATGATTTCAATCTCTTTTTAGCTGAATAATATTCCATAGTGTATATGCACAATTTCACTCTCCACTTGTCAGTGGAAGGACATTGAGGTTGTTGCCATTTCGTAGCTCTTGTGGGCAAGCAGCAATGAATGTAACAGGAATTCTAATTCTTTGTTTGTTTGTTTGTTTGTTTGTTTTTGTTTTTGTTTTTCAAAGAGACAGGGTTTCTCTGTGGCTTTGGAGGCTGTCCTGGAATCTAGCTCTTGTAGACCGGGCTGGTCTCGAACTCACAGAGATCCACCTGCCTCTGCTGGGATTAAAGGCGTGCGCCACCAACGCCCGGCAGGAATTCTAATTCTTAATAATAAAAACTTGGCGACAGGGAGCTGGCTCACAACCATCTGTAATGAAATCTGGTGCCCTCTTCTGGTGTACAGATATACGTGGAAGCAGAATGTTGTATATGTAATAAATAAATCTTTAAAAAAAAAAAACAAACTTGGCAACAGATATTAGGGGATGAAAGCTGAGAGATCAGAGAAGCAGAGTGGCCAGCCATTAGAAAGTTCTTACCTCTACAATACTTAGAGCAAAGGGGCCAACATGTCCTCAAACTGCTGCCCTAGACCAAACCACTCCCTAGAGTGCTTCAGACTGACTGCTTGAGCTCCAGTCTTCTCCTTGCTTGTAATCCTCTCTCCACCCAGCCATATCACTCCTTTCTCCCTAGTACATGGATTAAAGGCTGGGATCACTTTTTTTGTGAGCTCTGTTTCTCTTTTAAGCTGGATCAATTTCATGTAGCCGGTGGTGGCCTTGAAATAAGAGTTCTGTCTGCCTCTGTCTCCCAAGTGCTGGAGCTGAAGATGTATGCCACCATTGCCTGGCCTCTATGGCTAGCTAGTGTGGCTAGGTCTGTGCTCTGATCCTCAAGCAAGCTTTATTTGTTGGATCATAACATATCATGGCTAGGTGGTGTAGCACACACCTTTAATCCCAGCAGTCAGGGGAGCCAGAGGCAGATGGGTCTTTATGAGTTCAAGGCCAGCCTGGTCTGAAGAGCTAGTTCCAGGACAGTTAGGGCTACACAGAAAAACACTGTCTCAAAGAAAAGAAAAAAATCACCAGAATGAACATGGGTGAGCAAGTGTCTGTGGGGTAAGATGTCAAGTCCTTTGAGCCTATGCCAAGGAATGGTACAGCTGGTTCATGTACTGAACTCATTTAACATCAGGTTTTGTTTATTTAATCGAGGTTTCTCTGTTTTGATTTTCAGTGTGTTTTGTGGGTTTTTTTTTTTTTTCTGTTCTTGTGATTTTCAGTTTTGTGGGGTTTTTTCCCCCACAGCATTTTTATTTCCTATGATTTTGTTTTTATGTTGTCAATGGTTGGATTATTGCTAGTATTCTTTCTTTTTGAAAAATAGTGCTTTGCTGTCTTGCTCGTGGATTATTTCTTCCCAGTTCTCCTGTATTTATCTGTTCTTCACATTTCTTCACATGAAATCAGTTATTTCCCAGGTTTTCGTGGATGATTCCCCTGACTCTCCTGCGTGTGTTTTGCCTCTAATTTATTATCTGCAGTGCTGCTTTAGTGAAATCAGCTGTGTTGTTTGGTGACTATCTTGGTCTCCATGAATTTTAAGAGAGTAGTCTTCTTTGTGCAACAAGATGCTTGATGGTGATTTTTCTCTTCAAGCTTCAGATGCCTTTCCATGCTCTCCTGTCTTTGGGATCATTGACCAGACACCTGGTAGATTTCTGTTGCTTGGGTCTTTTCATGTGGTTTGACATTGTTCTCTAACAGGTTTCATATTACTCGTACATTCTGACCCTTTACTTTATAGAGAAGTGAGCCATGGCTTCATTGTTGGTGAAAGAGGAAATCAAAGAAGAGAAACAGGAAGAAATGGACGTTACTCCGGTAAATCTATCACAGGTCAGTAGTCCTTCCCACTCTCTATCAAATATATTATACTTTGATAGATTAAAAGCCTTTAATTCTCTGCTTCTGATACTTTTTAGAAATTTTTATTATGAAGAATTCTGCAAACAGACAAGCAGTAAAATCCCTCACTGCAATTAAGCAGACCCAAAGACCGTACAACTCAATGTTCTTTTATACAGTTAGAGTCATCATAGGGAACAGAAGCTCTGGAGCCTCACATGGGATTTTATGTTTCACAATCAAATATCCTCTGATTTACTTATCCATCACCCAACCCCAAAAGCCTTTGACAGAATTAGAACTAGAAAAGCTCTTAGCTTAAGTAACCTTTCCATAACTGGTGTTCATTACCTGGACTCAGTCCCTGATAAGTTAACCTTCCTGTTCTCTTTTCTCCAAGTCATACTGTGTCCATGTTAGAATTATATATATTGTAATACATTATATATACATATACAAACATATATATATATATGTGTGTGTGTGTGTGTGTGTGTGTGTGTGTGTAGATTCTGCATATGAGTGAAAATATAGTGTCTTCTTTATAAAAGTGTATGACCGCACTTTATATTATCCATTTTAGATCCATCCATTTTCCCACAAATTTTTATTTTCCTCTTTAACTGAATTTTACCCCATCTTATACAGTTTTCATTTTACATTCATCTGTTGAATAGATAATTATTTTGACTCCAGTGCTTTTCCTTTGGTGCTTAAAACAGCAGTACACATGGTATATAAATACATCTATGGGGGGGGGTTCTCTGTGTCTATGGCCAGGAATGAAAGAGCTGGGTTATATGTTAGTTCTGCCTTTATTTTTTTTTCAGTAATCTCCAAACTGATTCCCACAATATCTGTATTAATTTGCACCCTCCCCTCCATCAACAGTGAAGAGGGCTTCCTTTCTCTCCCTATGCCATCAACCACTTATTGTCAGGTTAATTGGTCATAGTCATTCTGTCTGGGACGAGGCAGTATTTCTAAGTTGTAACACAAATTAATAGAAGACCCAGAGACCGATGTTGATGCTCAAACTTCAAGCTGAAGATCAGAAAAGCAAAGCAGCTAGCCACCAGCTTTTTACCTCTACCTCAGGCTGAATGGACTGATCCTGTCTCCAGGAGCTCTCACCAAGCCTCAGACTACAACCTTTCCTCAGCTTTCTTGAAGAATGAATACCTCCTACCGATTACTTAGTCCTGTTTTTTATACCTCTCTAGTGCTAGGATTAAAGGTATGAGCTATAATGCTCTTTTAGGCTGATTCAGTCTCGTGTAGATCTGGGTGGCCTTGGACTCACAGAGATCTGTCTATCTCTTAATTCTGAGTCCTAGGATTAAAGTTATGTATCATCACTGCCTGATCTCTATAGCTTGTGGCTGACTTTGCTTTTCTGAATCCCCAGTCAAGCTTTAATAAATCATAAATAATATATCACTATACCAAGTAGTTTTACTTTGTGTTTCCATGGTGGCTTTTTTTTTTGGGGGGGGGGGGTCCTGAGAACTTTTTAATGATTATTGGCCATTTGAATTTCTGTCTTTGGAAGTCTTTTTTAGCTCATTTGCGGTTTTATTTTCTAAGGATTTAATTCATTTTGACAAATTATTGTTTATGATCTAATAAAGCCACTAGACCTCAAAATGCAAAGCCAGCCATACTAGTTAGCTATAGAAGCTGGGCAGAGGTGGCAAATGTTTTTTTAACCCCAGGACTCAGGAGAAAGAGGCAGATGGATCTCTGTGAGTTCAAGGCCACCCAGAGTGAATCAGTCTAAAAAAGACCAACAGCTCACACAAAAGTAGTCTCAGCACTTGGGATCCCACCCCTTTAATCCCAGACCCAGAGAGTATTTAAGAAGCTCAGGGCAGTCTAGGATCCTGAGTCTTGGAGGCAGTCTGCATTGCACTCTGAGGATTCGTGGAGACAGGGTAACCCACTTTGGTCTGAAGTAGAGGTTAGAGCTAGTGGCTGGCTGCTTTGCTTCTCTCATCTTCAGCTTGAGCCCCAATATCCATCTCTGGGTTTTTAGTTTTCATGTTTCAGTAAATTCTTACTATGACCCTTACTCAGAGTCTCAGTGGTACAGATTCTCTTAGCTATTCCTTAAACATTTTTTGATGTGTTATTTGGAGTTCCCTCAATCTTTATACTCTTTGGGAATGAAGTGAAATACTCTTCCAAACTTCTGAAATTGTTGATTTGTCTCTGTATGACTTGTGCACATTCTTGGGAAAATTTTGAATTATATCAAATATGGCTGATGCCAATTTTTCTATCTGTTCATAGTGGCCCAGATATTCTCATAAAAGTAATCCCATAGGTTACTTATCTTATATGACAATGTTAAAATCTACCATATGCATTACTGTTATAACCTTTGCTACTGCAAAAAAAAAAAAAAAAAAAAAAAAAACAAAATTCTTGTCTATAAAATCAGTCCTACATTCTGTCTTCCATACCTACCTCTTTGCTATGTAATGGTGTGGCATTGTGTCTAGAGTTTAAACAGCAGAACTAAGCCTGTTACAATACAGTCATGTAAGGCCCAAGTGCGCACGGGATTGATTTGTGTCAGTATTTTAAGATGATCTACAGGTACAGCATTTAAAGCCTATTTCTTCATCACGAATTTTCCTTCTGAGATATGTACACTGTGATTCTGTGGGAAATAAACACAGCATCCATAACAGATAGATAACTTGTCCAGACCTTAAATGTATTTCTTGTTTTATGTATACTACTTGTAAGACTATTGTTTCATCCTGTTTTCACAGAAGAAAATGTAAAATGTGTTCATGATAGTATGTGACTGCACTGGAAATCACATTTTTGAGTAATTATCTTCACTTATATATATTCCATCTCCTTATACCCAGGAAAGCACTTCCAGGTAGCACTTGGTCAAACCATACTTTTTTATTTCAGGGTGTGTTGACATTCAAGGATGTGTCTGTGGACTTCACACCGGAGGAGTGGGAAACCCTGGACTCTTCTCAGAGGGCTTTGTACATTGAGGTGATGTTGGAGAATTACAACAACCTGGTCTTTGTTGGTGAGAACATTTTGCTTGTAGAATTCATAACCTATCTTTTGTTTGTTCTGACAGCATAGGATGTAAAATCTGTTAAGCTGTGCTGGGAAAAAAAAAAAAAAAAAACAAGAGTCAAGGCAAAGTTTAATAGTAGGAAAGAACATTTTCATGCTATTTAGTTTTCTCTTTCCATTTTCCATTTCAGAGTTGACATCTACCCTTCATTTTGGTTCCAAGATTTTAAGGAGAGCATTTAAATTACAGCCTCAATGCTCTCTCAGGGTCCAGGCTAGGGGCTATGCAGCAGGTGGGTAGGGAAATTCCAAAAAGCGTCTAAGGGTGAGAGGGAAACAAAGGGGCTCACACACTCATTCCTCTCATGGCTCTTTATTGTTCAAAATTGGAGGTGTCCCACAAAGGTTGTCTTTCGAAAGCTCTCTTTAAGATTTCACTCTAAAAGCTCTCTCCCCAAAAGTTCTTTCTCTAAAAGCTGTTAAGTTCTTAAAAATTCTCTAAAATTCTTTCTAAAAAGTCTCCAAAAGTTCCTTCTTCTAAACGTTCTCCTGAGGTCTCTTTAATCCCATAAGGTTTCTACTTTTTATACTCACAGGCACATTTAACAACCGTCTGACAATAGGGCGTGCATATCTCTCAGCCAGGAAGGCTGGGAAGATCTTAAGAAAAGCAAGTGCCTCCAGTATTTCCCCTAGACATGACTTGCAAAATGTCCTGGCAAACTTAAGTCTCACGGGGGACGTGACTTGCAACTCCCGCAGTTAACTGATAAAAGGGGGCTTTTCAGTGCTATATCAAAGGGAAAACTAAGGCTATGTAGGGTGAGATCAGAGGATCCAGCTCTTACTGCTGACATCCCTTTGAGAAGGTATTTTCTTTCTCTGTGGCCTATTTGAGATACAAAGCACCCAGGATATATTCTACAAAATTCATAGTAACAAATATTCAGCAATTGGTACCTGGAATATTAATTGCTACTTCCGTAATAAATGATAAAGGCTTTCAACATCTCAAGCTTTTTTAGCTTATTAAAAAAAAGGGGGGTTGTGGATAATTCAGTGGGTAGAGCATAAGAATCTTAATCTCAGGGTCATGGGTTCAGGCTTCACATTGGGTGCCATTTTGTAGTAGGAAGTTTCTGTTCCTCCTGGTCTCGCCACCCCCTCAGGTGCAAATAAACACACAGAGACCTATTATGTATAAACTGTTTGGCCTATGGGTCAGACTTCTTATTGGCTATCTCTCTCTTAATAGATTCTCTTCTTGGGCAGTGTATACTGTGGATGAATATAAGTCTGACGATGACTTTAGAATAATTGACTAATACACTGCTGGGGTTATTTGGGATGCATCCCACTATGGAAGGACGAGTGCTGTATCTTCACAAGGGTTCTACAGAGATAACAGTGACAATTCAAAAGACAGGTTTCCCCAAGGCTTTGCAAGTGCGGGTTCCTCCAACGGAATGCATGAGGATCTTGTTGGGTCAGTCTAGTGATTCTGTCAATTGAGATCTTATGCAGTGTATAAATTTCTCTCTGTGCACTGCGTGTGGCAGACCCTATGCATTTGATTACTGGAATAAAAAAATAAAAGTAAAAAGATTAGTATTCCCATAATTCCCATATTGATAAGAAGGTTTCAGAAGGAGTTGTTATTAACAACATTTTTAACTTAATTAACAAGCTCATTAGCTACGTCCTCTGTTGAGGAAAGATGGAGCCTGGAATGGCTAATGGTCTTGATCTGAGAATGTAAAGTGCCCAAGTCTGTGCCTGGCTGGGAACTATTCTAAACACTTCTCAAGTGAGCCTGTACCTGATATCATGACATTTCTGAATCATTATAAGGTAAAGGAATGACATAGACCCATCTAAAATCAGCATGGCATGATGTTGTTACATATGTCTGACAGTTGTGATTTTGAGTTATCAGAAGAGGAATGTTAGTTTGGAGTGTTAGTTTAATCTATTAATTTTTGATTAATTGTATTAAATTGATTAATCTGTATATTGCTGAAGCATTGATAGATAAAGAGTTTACCTCAGTTAAATTTGGAATCAAGGTAATCATAAACCATTTTAGCTATGAGAGGGAATTAACAACTGTCTCAAAAAATACATATCGAAATTTCCACAGAACGGTTGTCAGAGATACATGAAGATAATGTCTGATAGCATATGCATTACAGGATCCGGTTGGAATCTATACAATTAGCAACAGAACATTTTTTCAAGTCAGTTCAGCCCCTGGACTGTAGAGTACAATATAGCAAATAAAACGGGGGTTGGGGGTAAGTGGCAGAAGTCGCTCTTGGTTGCTCCCTGTTGATATGGGGTGGAGTTGAGAGTCTTGAAGGCTGGAACACAGTGGAAACCCAGGAAGAGCAGGCTGTTGTGGGCTTTGTAGGGCCCGCAGGCAACGTTGTCTTTGGAGCAGTCAGTGTCCCAAGAATGTAATAGGGCCCCTCTGGAGTGAGAGCTGGAGGTAGGGCCACCGGGCTGCAGCAAGGCTGTGGTCAGAGGAAGAGCAATCTGTAACACTTTAAATGATTACGAATGATGGAACAAATATATGTTAATGACAGAACATGAAGCTAAGAAATTTTCTGTGAGGTACACATTTGAAATTTTTAAGTGCACAGTTTTTGCAGAACAGAGCAATTCAGGCCAGGGAGAGGGGGAAAGTTCCTCCTCCCCCAAAAATAGGCAGGTGGGAAAACAACTTTAGACAAGTAATATTAGTCTGTGCTTATTTTGACCAGTAATTATGTTGCTGGATCCAAGTTGATCTCTTGAAGCTTATTACCTTTCTTAAGGCGCAAAAATGTTAGATATATCAGGTTATTATTACTTGTATGTTATGAAAGCGGCATGTGTTTTTTGAGTCATAATAGAAGTTTGAAAACCAAAAATAATTTTGGTTAAAAGTAGTAATATTCCCTTTCCTGTTTAGAAGGCCGTATGTATATAAATTAAAGCAATGCCTCCATTAAAATTGGAAGAATTTTCAGGGGGCTGGAGAGATGGCTCAGCAGTTAAGAGCACTCACTATTCTTCCAGAGGTCCTGAGTTCAATTCCCAGAAACCACATGGTGGCTCACAGCCATCTTGAATGAGATCTGCTGGCATGCAGGCAGAAGACTGTATACATAATAAATATGTTTTAAAAAATTGGAAGAATTTTCAAGTTTTACATTTTAAAAAAATGCTCAAAAGGAATATAAAATACTATGCTTATGGCAGAATAGTATATCTTTATAAGGTGCAATGATTATAAATATTAAATTTAGATTTGGCCGTTGTCTTTGGACAGGACTAACTTTGAGAATTAAAGAACCCTGTCCTTTTAACAGATAAAGGAAGGCAACTGACTCCAAAGTATATATAATTAAAATAGAACCCTGGCAGGAACTAGAACAAGGCATAGTTCTGCTTATCTTGAGAAGTTTAGACATCTTAAATGGCAAGGAGCTTAAGTAAGTAATTATTTATATCAATAACAATATGTTTACAAATATAGTTTTAATATGTATATATAAGAATATATGCAAAGATTAATTGAATATATTTGAATAATATTTATAAGATCAGTCAGTAACCTGTATTTTTAAATTATTAATAGCTTATACATTAAATAAAATTGCAATTAATAAGTTGTACAGTTTGTAGTATTTTTAAGTTTATTTTTATCTAAATTATTATATATTTATATGTCATACATGTTGGATGTTATATAAATATATATATATATATTTATGCATTATAGAATTAAATTATAATAATCAAAGAAATTATCCAAAAGTTATTCAGATAATTAATCGTTAGGCTGTATTTCTTCATTATCTTTAATAGTTTGTGATTTAAGTAAACCTATTGCTAACACTTTATAAGTTAGTTATCTTATAAACTTGGAACTTATGTTTTATCAGTTAAATTTAGCCTAAAAAATAATGATGAGGTTTTCTTAATATGGAAACAAAAGCTCTTAAACAGAAATACAATATATATAAGGAGACTGTTAACCAGAACTATGAAATATAAGGAGATTGATAATTATGTATATAATGTAGCATAAAACAGTCATGCAATTAAAAGACCAAAACAGCTGCTTTATGGGTAAAAGAGAGGTGTGTTTTTAATTCTTATGGGGATACTAGGATAACAGAGAGGACATGTAAACTCAGATATTTAATAGGAAGGCAAATAGACAGCTGAAGAAATAGCTCCTTAGTGTTAGGATAAGAGAGTTTCTTTTTAGAGTTAAGCGGAATCTGTAGAGTTCAGACTTTAGACAAAAAGCAAGCAGCAGCAGTGTGACTTTCTAGGTGCTGACCACCCAAAACAGAAGGGCTGAGGGCGGTGATGCAGACAAGGACAGTGGCTCAGGAGAGTGCAGATAATTAGACACAGAGAACAGAGATGTAAAGAGGGTGGGTTTTAAGGAACAGTGTCTAGCAGTCTCAAAGTGAACCTAGAAACCCTGTAGAATTTCTGCAATTCTGGAGAGAGGGTCCTGTCTCCGTGATTTCGACCATGTATTTTTGTAAAGCAACCAGGAGCCTAACCAGGAGATGGGTAGCCTCATCCATTTAGAGAGGAAGGCAGATTTAGAGTATAACCCATGAGAAGAAAAGTTGAAAGAATCATTTGAGGGTTTTTTTTTTTTTGTATTTATTTAGTATACAGTGTTCTGCCTGCATCTATATTCCTGCAGATCAATAGATGGCACCAGATCTCATTATAGATGGTTGTGAGCCACCATGTGGTTGTTGGGAATGGAACTCGGGACCTCTGGAAGAGCCATCTCTCCAGCCCCTCATTTGAGGCTTTAAAGTGGCTGGAAAAGTCTGTGTAAGCCGCTCAGCCTTTTGCTAACAGCTTGTTATTTAACTCTGTTACTCAAATGAGGAGCAGCAGGAGCTCCAAGCAGCAAGGCAGATCAGAAGTTTAAGGCAGAATTTAACTCTTTAACTTCCTCTGAGCAAAGAAAGCCATCCAGAACAGGCAGGGATCAGAAATGGGAGAGCCTGGCAAACATTGAGCTTTGTTTATTACGTTTTTTAGGTGGTCTTGTTGAATGCTTTGGTAGACATTACAAGGGCCACCAATTAGGATTGTCAAGTACTGGTGTTTCTTTGATATACAGTGAGTTAAATAGCAGCTCTGTCCCTTCAAGAGAGACAGCAGAAACTGTAGTAACTGATTCCATCTCTTGAGCCATTACTTTCAACAATTGACTGTTGCATTGTAGATTTTGTTTGACCTTTGCTAAGAAGGAAAATTTTAGAGCACTTAAAGAGGGCTAAGGGGGAAAAGTTAGTAATCCTTAACAAAGCACTTAGTCCATAGGACCAGAAGCATTTTACCAGTGAGGGCTGTCTGACAATCAGCCAATTAGAAAGTGTCTCTAGGATGCTTCCAGAAGGGAACATTTGAGGTGCATTGGCAGTGGGTTAAGGGAAATTTTTCTTTTACTCATCACCAAAAAATCATCCTGACAAACTTAAGTCTCAGGGTGGGCGTGGCTTGCAATTCATGCTGTTAAGCGGATAAAGGGGGCTTCTCAGTGCTAAGTCAAAGGGATACAATAAACTAAGGCTATGTAGTGTGATATCCGGAGGCTGCAGCTCTTACTGCTGATGTCCCTGTGAGAAGGAATTTCCTTTCTCTGGGGCCTATTTGACAGTACAAGTCACCTAGTATATATTCTACATACAGCCAAATTTGCAGTAACAAATATACTGGAGGTGATACCTAGAATATTAATTGCTACTTCTATAATGAGTGATAAAGGCTCCCAACAGGACTTATCCATGAACTCAGTAGCATGTAATATTTGCACTCATATCTTAAAGCTCCATATCCATTATTACAACTGACATGGTGTTAATTGTGACAAAAATTCAATATAAAATTCACTGAAACTACTAAATGTACTGAAGAACTAGACAAAAATTATCAGTCAAGAAATCTTGCCTAAATTCTTCTGCTTCATGTTCTCATGTACTGAGCACAGTACTGTGTTAGACTTCTGTATTCTTCCCAAAATGGGCATTATTGTATGTAAGGTAATCGTGATCACCTGTCTGGAAAGCACGAGTTTGCCCTGGAATGTGGAGAGAAGGGATTATCCACAACTAGAATGGGCAGTGAATGAGCAAGAGAACACTGAAGGCTTCAAGTGAAAGAGAAAGCAAGAGCTGAGAATGTTTTTGCAATGTTCAATTCCACTTGAAAGGATTCCTGATCATTTAATTTAGTATACTGTCCTGGCCAGAGGATGCAACCTGTCTGTTGTAATAACTGTCCATTAGGCTTCTGTCTTACTACACCTGTATTGTGGTGACTTAGTGGTAGTACAAAATGCAGTTTTATTTGACAGTGCTGAAATCGGACTGGAGTAATTTTACAAAATGGTCAGTCCATGAAGTAGGATTATTCTGTAATTGCCTTCCTTGTACACCTGTCGTCATATTATCTCCTTCATTTTCTTCCCAGTGGAGAATACACAGGCACATTTATGGGAAATAGTCTCAGGAGTCAGTGTACAGAGTGGACCTGAAAACAACCCTACGAGGAAAGTTAAGAACACAGCAGTGTGCGGAGCTCAGACAGGGGAGGATAGAAATAGGCAATAGCTGCCCATGACAGCCCTGCCTCAGTCCAGCTGGAGCCTCCGATATCTGGAAGATTATCTTTGCATCCATTACTCTTGAAGAGTCTGATGTGTTTTTCTAGAGAGAAATATAAACCTTTTGATGGTTTTAAGTAAGACTTTAATTTTTTAAAGGAATTGTGTCTTGTGAGCAATACTCTTCATTGCCTATCATTAGTAAGTATAAATACTGTGAACCTGTGATTGGATTAAACTTCTCTTCATCAATTTCAAAGAAGATACAATTGAAGGTAGAGATAATGTCTTTTATATATAATCACTTAGTGAGCTCTATCATACAGCTAATTCATGGCCATCAATTATTTCTTCCATCTTTTTCCAGTTAGAGATTTTTGAGAAATATGAGATATCTGTTATAACTCACTGACATTTGAATGCTGTCATGCGGTGTTTGTGAGAATCCATACAATTACAGTAAATGAAAACATGTCCATTATTGTGAGCTGTAATCTAGGTAGTTCCATGTTCACTTATGTTAAGTGACGACTTAGGGAGACAGTCGTTTATCACACATTTGTTATTGGAACAAACCTTATTAATCTGAACTGTATTCATTTTCAGAGAACTATTTCAAGTATGAGTCTGTCCATCAGCATGTGAAGACTGAAAAGGAGTCTTGTCAGTGTAATGAGCTCGGAAAAGTGCTTCATGAACCCTCCACATGTTCACATCATAGAACAAGTGAAACTACAGAAAACTCCAAGAACTACACACGCAGTAATCACAGGGGTGCCTCTGTTGACTCATCAAACCCAGACAGACAGGAAAGCATGCACACTGGAGAAGAACCGTGCCGATCAAAAGTCTGTGAGGAATGTTTAAATTTGTGTTCCAACATGACTCAAGATCAGAGAGTCTACACTGCAGAGAAAGACCACAGGCTGGGAGAACATGATGACACTTTCAGCTCTACATACAGTGTTGTGCAACAACCAGTCCACATTGAAGAGACACCACACCAGTGTGGGACATGCAAGAAATATTTCCAGACTGCCTCATGCCTCACTGAGCATCAAAGGATTCATTCTGAAAATAAAGTCTATGAAGGCAACATTTGTGAAAAATCTTTTAACCAATATTCAAGTCCTAAAATACATCAAAGTGTTCATAGTGGGGAGAAATATTACGAGTGTATGGAAAGTGACAAGTCCTTTACCCAGGGCTCACAACTTACAGCACATCAGAAAATTCTTACTGGAGAGAGACCTTGCAGTTGTCAGGAATGTGACAAGTCCTTTACCCAAGACACACATCTTATAACACTACAGAGGGTTCCTACTTGGGAGAAACCTTATAAATGTATGCATTGTGACAAAACCTTTACATATGACTCCCAACTTAGAAGTCATCAGATTGCTCACACTGTGGAAAAACCTTACAAATGTAAGGAATGTAACCAGTCCTTTACACATGACTCCCACCTTAGAAGCCATGAGAGTGTTCACACTGTGGAAAAACCTTACAAATGTAAGGAATGTGACCAGTCCTTTACACAAGACTCCCAACTTAGAAGCCATCAGAGTGCTCACACTGTGGAAAAACCTTACAAATGTAAACAATGTGACCAGTCCTTTACACATGACAAACAACTTAGAAGCCATCAGAGTGCTCACACTGTGGGAAAACCTTACAAATGTAAGGAATGTGACAAGTCCTTTAGATATGACTCCCAACTTAGAAGGCATCAGACTGCTCATGCTATGGAAAAACCTTACAAATGTAAGGAATGTGACAAGTCTTTTAAACGGGACTCCCAACTTAGAAGTCATCAGACTGCTCATGCTATGGAAAAACCTTACAAATGTAAGGAATGTGACAAGTCCTTTAGATATGATGCTCAACTTAGAAGGCATCAGAGTGCTCACACTGTGGAAAACCCTTACAAATGTAAGCAATGTGACCAGTCCTTTACACATGAATCTCAACTTAGAAGTCACCAGAGTGCACACACTGTGGAAAAACCCTATAAATGTAAACAATGTGACAAGTCCTTTACAAATGACAAACAACTTAGAAGGCATCAGAGTACTCACACTGTGGAAAAACCTTACAAATGTACAGAATGTGACAAGTCCTTTACAAATGACTCCCAACTTAGAAGTCATCAAAGTGCTCACGCTGTGGAAAAACCTTACAAATGTAAACAATGTGACCAGTCCTTTACAAATGACAAACAACTTAGAAGCCATCAGAGTGCTCATGCTCTGGAAAAACCTTACAAATGTAAGGAATGTGATCAGTCCTTTACATATGACTCAGAACGTAGAAGACATGAGAGTGCTCACACTATGGAAACACCTTATAAATGTAAAGAATGTAACAAGTCCTTTACACATGACTCAGAACATAGAAGTCATCAGAGTGCTCACACTGTGGAAAAACCTTACAAATGTAAGGAATGTGATCAGTCATTTACACATGATAAACAATTTGGAAGTCATCAGAGTGCTCACACTGTACAAAAACCTTTCAAATGTATGGAATGTGACAAATCCTTTACATATGACTCCCAACTTAGAAGTCATCAGAGTGTACACACTGTGGAAACAACTTACAAATGTAAACAATGTAATCAGTCCTTTACAAATGACAAACAACTTAGAAGCCATGAGAATGCGCACACTGTGGAAAAACCTTACCAATGTAAGGAATGTGACCAGTCCTTTACAAATGACAAACAACTTAGAAGTCATCAGAGTGCTCACACTGTGGAAAAACCTTACAAATGTTTGGAATGTGACCAATCCTTTACATATGACTCCCAACTTAGAAGTCATCAGAGTGTACACACTGTGGAAACAACTTACAAATGTAAACAATGTAATCAGTCCTTTACAAATGACAAACAACTTAGAAGCCATGAGAATGCGCACACTGTGGAAAAACCTTACCAATGTAAGGAATGTGACCAGTCCTTTACAAATGACAAACAACTTAGAAGTCATCAGAGTGCTCACACTGTGGAAAAACCTTACAAATGTTTGGAATGTGACCAATCCTTTACATATGACTCCCAACTTAAAAGTCATCAGAGTGCACACACTGTGGGAAAAACTTACAAATGTAAGGAATGTGACCAGTCCTTTACAGATGACAAACAACTTAGAAGCCATGAGAGTGCTCACACTGTGGAAAAACCTTACAAATGTAAACAATGTGACCAGTCCTTTACAAATGACAAACAACTTAGAAGCCATGAGAGTGCTCACACTGTGGAAAAACCTTACAAATGTAACGAATGTGACCAGTCCTTTACAAATGACAAACAACTTAGAAGTCATCAGAGTGCTCACACTGTGGAAAAACCTTACAAATGTTTGGAATGTGACCAATCCTTTACATATGACTCCCAACTTAGAAGTCATCAGAGTGCACACACTGTGGGAAAAACTTACAAATGTAAGGAATGTGACCAGTCCTTTACAAATGCCGAACAACTTAGAAGTCATCAGAGTGCTCACACTGTGGAAAAACCTTACAAATGTTTGGAATGTGAACAATCCTTTACTTATGACTCCCAACTTAGAAGTCATCAGAGTGCACACACTGTGGAAAAAACTTACAAATGTAAACAATGTGACCAGTCCTTTACAAATGACAAACAACTTAGAAGCCATGAGAGTGCTCACACTGTGGAAAAACCTTACAAATGTAAGGAATGTGACCAGTCCTTTACAAATGACAAACAACTTAGGAGTCATCAGAGGGCTCACACTGTGGAAAAACCTTACAAATGTTTGGAATGTGACCAATCCTTTACATATGACTCCCAACTTAGAAGTCATCAGAGTGCACACATGGTTCGAAAAACTTACAAATGTAAACAATGTGGCCAGTCCTTTACAAATAACAAACAACTTAGAAGCCATCGGAGTGCTCACACTGTGGAAAAACCCTATAAATGTAAACAATGTGACAAGTCCTTTACAAATGACAAACAACTTAGAAGGCATCAGAGTGCTCACACTGTGGAAAAACCTTACAAATGTACAGAATGTGACAAGTCCTTTACAAATGACTCCCAACTTAGGAGTCATCAAAGTGCTCACGCGGTGGAAAAACCTTACAAATGTAAACAATGTGATCAGTCCTTTACAAATGACAAACAACTTAGAAGCCATCAGAGTGCTCATGTTCTGGAAAAAACATACAAATGTTTGGAATGTGACAGGTCCTTTACATATGACTCAGAACTTAGAGGTCATCAGAGTACTCACACTGTGGAAAAACCTTACAAATGTAAGCAATGTGACCAGTCCTTTACATATGACTCAGAACTTAGAAGACATGAGAGTGCTCACACTGTGGAAACACCTTATAAATGTAAGGAATGTGACATGTCCTTTACACATGACTCAGAACTTAGAAGTCATCAGAGGGCTCACACTGTGGAAAAACCTTACAAATGTAAGGTAAGTGACCGGTCCTTTACACATGATAAACAATTTGGAAGTCACCAGATTGCTCACACTGTGGAAAAACCTTACAAATGTAAGGAAAGTGACCAGTACTTTACACATGATGAACAATTTGGAAGTCATCAGAGTGCTCACACTGTAGAAAAACCTTTCAAATGTTTGGAATGTGACAAATCCTTTACTTATGACTTCCAACTTAGAAGTCATCAGAGTGCACACACTGTGGAAAAAACTTACAAATGTAAACAATGTGACCAGTCCTTTACAAATAGCAAACAACTTAGAAGCCATCAGAGTGCTCACACTGTGGAAAAACCATATAAATGTAAATATTGTGACAAGTCCTTTACAAATGACAAACAACTTACAAGGCATCAGAGTGCTCACACTGTGGAAAAACCTTTCAAATGTACAGAATGTGACAAGTCCTTTACAAATGACTCTCAACTTAGGAGTCATCAAAGTGCTCACGCTGTGGAAAAACCTTACAAATGTAAACAATGTGATCAGTCCTTTACAAATGACAAACAACTTAGAAGCCATCAGAGAGCTCATGTTCTGGAAAAAACATACAAATGTTTGGAATGTGACAGGTCCTTTACATATGACTCAGAACTTAGATGTCATCAGAGTACTCACACTGTGGAAAAACCTTACAAATGTAAGCATTGTGACCAGTCCTTTACATATGACTCAGAACTTAGAAGACATGAGAGTGCTCACACTGTGGAAACACCTTATAAATGTAAGGAATGTGACATGTCCTTTACACATGACTCAGAACTTAGAAGTCATCAGAGTGCTCACACTGTGGAAAAACCTTATAAATGTAAGGAAAGTGACCAGTCCTTTACACATGATAAACAATTTGGAAGTCATCAGATTGCTCACACTGTGGAAAAACCTTACAAATGTAAGGAAAGTGACCAGTCCTTTACACATGATGAACAATTTGGAAGTCATCAGAGTGCTCACACTGTAGAAAAACCTTTCAAATGTTTGGAATGTGACAAATCCTTTACTTATGACTTCCAACTTAGAAGTCATCAGAGTGCACACACTGTAGAAAAAACTTACAAATGTAAACAATGTGACCAGTCCTTTACAAATAACAAACAACTTAGAACCCATCAGAGTGCTCACACTGTGGGAAAACCCTATAAATGTAAACTATGTGACAAGTCCTTTACACATGACTCAGAACTTAGAAAGCATCAGAGTGCTCACACTGTGGAAAAACCTTACAAATGTACAGAATGTGACAAGTCCTTTACAAATGACTCTCAACTTAGGAGTCATCAAAGTGCTCACGCTGTGGAAAAACCTTACAAATGTAAGGAAAGTGACCAGTCCTTTACACATGATAAACAATTTGGAAGTCATCAGAGTGCTCACACTGTAGAAAAACCTTTCAAGTGTTTGGAATGTGACAAATCCTTTACATATGACTCCCAACTTAGAAGTCATCAGAGTGTACACACTGTGGAAACAACTTACAAATGTAAGGAATGTGACCAGTCCTTTACAAATGACAAACAACTTAGAAGCCATGAGAGTGCTCACACTGTGGAAAAACCTTACAAATGTAAGGAATGTGACCAGTCCTTTACAAATGACAAACAACTTAGAAGCCATGAGAGTGCTCACACTGTGGAAACAACTTACAAATGTAAGGAATGTGACCAGTCCTTTACAAATGACAAACAACTTAGAAGCCATCAGAGTGCTCACACTGTGGAAAAACCTTACAAACGTAAGGAATGTGACCAGTCCTTTACACATGACTCCCAACATAGAAGTCACCAGAGTGCTCATACTTTGGAAAAACCTTACAAATGTAAGGAATGTGACAATTCTTTTACACAAGAATCCCAACTTAGAAGTCATCAAAGTGCGCACACTGTGGAAAAAACTTACAACAGTAAAGAATGTGACCAGTCCTTTACATATGACTCCCAACTTGAAAGCCATCAAAGTGCTCACACTGTGGAAAAACCTTACAAATGTAAGGAATGTGACCAGACCTTTACACAAGAATCCCAACTTAGAAGACATCAAAGTACTCACGCTGTGGAAAAACCTTACAAATGTAAGGAGTGTGACCAGACCTTTACACAAGACTCCCAACTTAGAAGTCATCAAAGTGTTCACACTGTAGAAAAACCTTACAAAGGTAAACAATGTGACAAGTCCTTTACACATGACTCAGAACTTAGAAGTCACCAGAGTGCACACACTGTGGAAAAACCTTACAAATGTAAGGAATGTGACCAGTCCTTTACACAAGACTCCCAACTTAGAAGTCATCAAAGTGTTCACACTGTAGAAAAACCTTACAAAGGTAAACAATGTGACAAGTCCTTTACACATGACTCAGAACTTAGAAGTCACCAGAGTGCACACACTGTGGAAAAACCTTACAAATGTAAGGAATGTGACCAGTCCTTTACAAATGACAAACAACTTAGAAGCCATGAGCGTGCTCACACTGTGGAAAAACCTTACAAACGTAAGGAATGTGACCAGTTCTTTACACATGACTCTCAACTTAGAAGTCACCAGAGTGCTCATACTTTGGAAAAACCTTACAAATGTAAGGAATGTGACAATTCTTTTACACAAGAATCCCAACTTAGAAGTCATCAAAGTGTGCACACTGTGGAAAAAACTTACAACAGTAAAGAATGTGACCAGTCCTTTACATATGACTCCCAACTTGAAAGCCATCAGAGTGCTCACACTGTGGAAAAACCTTACAAATGTAAGGAATGTGACCAGACCTTTACACAAGACTCCCAACTTAGAAGTCATCAAAGTGTTCACACTGTAGAAAAACCTTACAAAGGTAAACAATGTGACAAGTCCTTTACACATGACTCAGAACTTAGAATCCATCAGAGTGCTCACACTGTGGAAAAACCTTACAAATGTAAGGAATGTGACAATTCCTTTACACAAGACTCCCAACTTAGAAGTCATCAAAGTGGGCACACTGAGGAAAAAACTTACAAAAGTAAAGAATGTGACCAATCCTTTACACAAGAATCCCAACTTAGAAGCCATCAGAGTGCTCACACTGTGGAAAAACACTACAAATGTAAAGAATGTAACCAGTACTTTACACATGACTCAGAACTTAGAAGGCATCAGACTGCTCACATTGTGGAAAAATCTTACAAATGTAAGGAATGTGACAAATCCTTTACACATGACTCCCAACTTAGAAGCCATCAGAGTACTCATGCTGTGGAAAAACCTTACAAATGTAAGCAATGTGACAAGTCCTTTACACATGACTCAGAACTCAGAAGCCATCAGAGTGCTCACACTGTGGAAAAACCCTACAAATGTAAACAATGTGACCAGTCCTTTACACAAGAATCCCAACTTAGAAGACATCAAAGTACTCACGCTGTGGAAAAACCTTACAAATGTAAGCAATGTGACAAGTCCTTTACACATGACTCAGAACTTAGAAGCCATCAGAGTGCTCACACTGTGGAAAAACCTTACAAATGTATACAATGTGGCAAGTCCTTTACACATGACTCAGGAGTTAGAATGCATCAGAGTGCTCACACTGTGGAAAAACCCTACAAATGTAAACAATGTGACCAGTCCTTTACACATGACTCCCAACTTAGAAGCCATCAAAGTACTCACAATGTGGAAAAACTTTACAAATGCAAGGAATGTGACATGTCCTTTACACATGACTCAGAACTTAGAAGACATCAGAGTGCTCACACTGTGGAAAAACCTTACAAATGTAAACAATGTGGCAAGTCCTTTACACATGACTCAGAAATTAGTATGCATCAGAGTGCTCACACTGTGGAAAAACCTTACAGATGTAAGGAATGTGACCAGACCTTTACACAAGATTCCCAACTTAGAAGCCATCAGTGTGCTCACACTGTAGAAAAACCTTTCAACTGTTTGGAATGTGACAAGTCCTTTACATATGACTCAGAACTAAGAAGACATCAGAGTGCTCACACTGTAGAAAAACCTTTCAACTGTTTGGAATGTGACAAGTCCTTTACATATGACTCAGAACTAAGAAGACATCAGAGTGCTCACACTGTGGAAAAACCTATCAAATGTAAGGAATGTGACAAATCCTTTACAGAAGACACCCAACTTAGAAGTCATCAAAGTATGCACACTGTGGAAAAACCTTATAAATTTAAGGAATGTGACCAGTCCTTTACACAAGAATCCCAAGTTAGAAGCCATCAGAGTGCTCATACTGTGGAAAAACCTTACAAATGTAAGGAATGTGACCAGTCCTTTACACAAGACTCCCAACTTAGAAGCCATCAGTGTGCTCACACTGTAGAAAAACCTTACAAATGTAAGGAATGTGACAAGTCCTTTACATATGACTCAGAACTTAGAAGCCATCAGAGTGCTCACACTGTGGAAAAACCTTATAAATGTAAGGAATGTGACCAGTCCTTTACACATGACTCAGAACTTAGAAGGCATCAGACTGCTCACATTGTGGAAAAATCTTACAAATGTAAGGAATGTGACAAATCCTTTACACAAGACTCCCAACTTAGAAGTCATCAAAGTGTTCACACTGTGGAAAAACCTTATAAATGTAAGGAATGTGACCTGTCCTTTACACAAGAATCCCAAGTTATAAGCCATCAGAGTGCTCATACTGTGGAAAAACCTTACAAATGTAAACAATGTGGCAAGTCCTTTACACAAGACTCAGAAATTAGAAGCCATCAGAGTGCTCACACTGTGGAAAAACCTTACAAATGTAAGGAATTTGACAAGTCCTTTACACAAGACTCCCAACTTAGAAGAGATCAGAGTGCTCACACTGTGATAAAACCTTTCAAATGTAAAGAATGTGACAAGTCCTTTATGCACCACAAACAACTTATAAGTCATCAGATTACTCACACTGTGGAAAAACCTTACAAATGTAAGGAATGTGACCAGTCCTTTACACAAGACTCCCAACTTAGAAGCCATCAGAGTGCTCACAATGCGGGAAAACCTTACAAATGTAAGGAATGTGACAAGTCCTTTACGCACCACAAACACCTTGTAAGTCATCAGAGTGCTCACAATGTGGAAAAACCTTACAAATGTAAGGAATGTGACCAGACCTTTACACATGACTCCCAACTTAGAAGCCATCAGAGTGCTCACACTGTGGAAAAACCTTTCAAATGTTTGGAATGTGACCAGACCTTTACACATGACTCCCAACTTAGAAGTCATCAGGCTGCTCACACTGTGGAAAAACCTTACAAATGTAAGGAATGTGACATGTCCTTTACACATGACTCCCAACTTAGAAGCCATCAGAGTGCTCACACTGTGGAAAAACCTTACAAGTGTAAGGAATGTGACAAGTCCTTTACGCACCACAAACACCTTGTAAGTCATCAGGTTGCTCACACTGTGGAAAAGCCTTACAAATGTAAGGAATGTGACCAGTCCTTTACACAAGACTCCCAACTTGGCAGACATCAGAGTGCTCACACTGTGGAAAAACCTTTCAAATGTTTTGAATGTGACCAGACCTTTACACATGACTCCCAACTTAGAAGTCATCAGGCTGCTCACACTGTGGAAAAACCTTACAAATGTAAGGAATGTGACATGTCCTTTACACATGACTCCCAACTTAGAAGTCATCAGGCTGCTCACACTGTGGAAAAACCTTACAAATGTAAGGAATGTGACATGTCCTTTACACATGACTCCCAACTTAGAAGCCATCAGAGTGCTCACACTGTGGAAAAACCTTACAAGTGTAAGGAATGTGACAAGTCCTTTACGCACCACAAACACCTTGTAAGTCATCAGGTTGCTCACACTGTGGAAAAACCTTACAAATGTAAGGAATGTGACCAGTCCTTTACACAAGACTCCCAACTTGGAAGACATCAGAGTGCTCACACTGTGGAAAAACCTTACAAATGTAAAGAATGTGACCAGTCTTTTACAAATGACTCCCAACTTAGAAGCCATCAGAGTGCTCACACTGTGGAAAAACCTTTCAAATGTTTGGAATGTGACCAGTCCTTTACACAAGAATCCCAACTTGGAAGACATCAGAGTGCTCATACTGTGGAAATACCTTACAAATGTAAGGAATGTGACCAGACCTTTACAAATGACTCCCAACTTAGAAGTCATCAGGTTGCTCACACTGTGGAAAAACCTTACAAATGTAAGGAATGTATCCAGTTCTTTACACAAGACAAACAACTTAGAAGTCATCAGGCTGCTCACACTGTGGAAAAACCTTACAATTGTAAAGAATGTGACCAGTCCTTTATAAATGACTCCCAATTTAGAAGCCATCAGAGTGCTCACACTGTGGAAAAACCTTTCAAATGTTTGGAATGTGGCAGGTCCTTTACATATGACTCCACACTTAGAAGCCATGAGAGTGCTCACACTGTGGAAAAACCTTTCAAATGTAAGGAATGTGACCAGACTTTTACACAAGAATCCCAACTTAGAAGCCATCAGAGTGCACACACTTTGGAAAAACCTTACAAATGTAAACAGTGTGGCAAGTCCTTTACACATGACTCAGAAATTAGAAGGCATCAGAGTGCTCACAATCTGGAAAAACCTTACAAATGTAAGGTATGTGAAAAGTCCTTTACACATGACTCCCAACTTAGAAGCAATCAGTGTACTCACAATGTGGAAAAACCTTACAAATGTAAGGAATGTGACATGTCCTTTACACATGACTCCCAACTTAGAAGCCATCAGTGTGCTCACACTATGGAAAAACCTTGCAAATGTAAAGAAAGTGACAAGTCCTTTACACATGACTCAGAACTTGGAAGCCATCAGAGTGCTCACACTGTGGAAAAACCTTACAAATGTAAAGAATGTGATATGTGCTTTACACATGACTCACAACTTAGGAGCCATCAGAATACTCATGCTGTGGAAAAACTTTACAAATGTAAGGAATGTGACAAGTCCTTTACACATGACTCAGAACTTGGAAGCCATCAGAGTGCTCATACTGTGGAAAAACCTTACAAATGTAAGGAATGTGACCAGTCCTTTACACAAGACTCCCAACTTAGAAGCCATCAGAGTGCTCACACTATGGAAAAACCTTGCAAATGTAAAGAAAGTGACAAGTCCTTTACACATGACTCAGAACTTGGAAGCCATCAGAGTGCTCACACTGTGGAAAAACCTTACAAATGTAAAGAATGTGATATGTGCTTTACACATGACTCACAACTTAGGAGCCATCAGAATACTCATGCTGTGGAAAAACTTTACAAATGTAAGGAATGTGACAAGTCCTTTACACATGACTCAGAACTTGGAAGCCATCAGAGTGCTCATACTGTGGAAAAACCTTACAAATGTAAAGAATGTGACAAGTCCTTTACACATGACTCAGAACTTGGAAGCCATCAGAGTGCTCATACTGTGGAAAAACCTTACAAATGTAAAGAATGTGACAAGTCCTTTACAACTGATTCACAACTTAGAAGCCATCAGAGTTCTCACACTGTGGAAAAACCTTACAAATGTAAAGAATGTGACAAGTCCTTTACACATGACTCAGAACTTAGAAGCCATCAGAGTGCTCACACTGTGGAAAAACGTTTCAAATGTTTGGAATGTGACAGGTCCTTTACATATGTCTCAGAACTTAAAAGTCATCAGAGTGCTCACACTGTGGAAAAACCTTACAAATGTAAGCAATGTAACAAGTCCTTTACACATGGCTCCCAACTTAGACGTCACCAGATTTCTCACACTGTGGGAAAACCTTACAAATGTAAGGAATGTAACAAGTCCTTTACACATGGCTCCCAACTTAGAAGTCACCAGAGTTCTCATTCTGTGAAAAAACGTTACAAATGTAAGGAATGTGACAAATCCTTTACATATGACTCACAACTTAGAAGCCATCAGAGAGTTCATACTAAAGAGAGACCTTATAGTTGTCAGGAATGTGACACATCTTTTACCAGTTTGACAGATCTTACAAGACATGAGAGAATTCATACTGGAGAGAGACCTTACAAATGTTTGGAATGTGATAAAACCTTTACCCGGGACACACATCTTAGAACCCATCAGCGGGTTCATACTGGCGAGAAACCTTATAAATGTGTTAAATGTGGCAAATCCTTTACATGGAACTCACAACTTAAAAGACATCGGAGTGTCCATACTGAGGAGATACCTAACAAATCTGTGGAATGTGACAAGTCCTCTACCCAAGACTCACAACTTAGAACACATCAGAGAGTTCACACTAGTGAGAGACCTTATAGTTGCCAGGAATGTGACAAATCCTTTACCAGTTGCTCAGATCTTAAAAGACATGAGAGAGTTCATACTGGAGAGAGACCTTACAAATGTAAGGAATGTGGCAAGTCCTTTACCCGAGACACACATCTTAAAACACATCAGAGGGTTCATACTGGGGAGAAACCTTACAAATGTAAGGAATGTGACAAAACCTTTACCTGGAACGCACAATTTAGAAGACATCAGCGTGTTCACTCTGGGGGGAAACCATACAAATCTATGGAATGTGACAAGTCCTTGACACAGGACTCAAAACTTAGAAGAAAAGAGAGAGTTCGTAATAAAGGGAGACCTCACATTTGTCAGGAATGTAACAAATCCTTTATCTGTTGCTCAGATCTTAAAAGACATGAGAGAGTTCATACTGGAGAGAGACCTTACAAATGTAAGGAATGTGGCAAGTCCTTTACCCGAGACACACATCTTAAAACACATCAGAGGGTTCATACTGGGGAGAAACCTTACAAATGTAAGGAATGTGACAAATCCTTTACCTGGAACTCACAATTTAGAAGCCATCAGAGTGTTCACATTAAGAAGAAACCTTTCAGATGTATGAAATGTGACAATTCCTTTAGCAAGTTGTCACTTCTCATAATACATCAGAGAGTTCATACTGGAAAGAGACCTTACAGTTGTAAGCAATGTGACAAATCCTTTACTAGGTGCAAGCATCGTGGAACACATCAGAACATTCATACTGGAAAAAACATTTCCAAATGCAAAGACTGATGTGTCCTCTATCCATATTGCATGTCTTAGGAGACATTAGGAAATTCATACTAGAGAGATAAACACCCAATGTAAATTTTGTGAAGCATTTTTCTTGTATTCTCTGCTTACAAATAACAACAGTATATATAATCGAAAGATAAAGATAAGAAAGTTGTAGGAACCATTAATGAAGTTTAAATCTTAGAAAATATCACGTAGTTTATGCCAAATTAAAATTCTTCCATGTTACTGTGGTGAAATCTTACTTCTTTTACTGTGTTTGTTCTTTGCCTGCTTGTTTTGCTGCCACTACATATAGGTGTGGTGCAGGTGGAGGCCAAACAGGAGTTACAGATAAATGTGTGCTGCTGGGTGTGTGTTGGGAATGGGACCCCCTGTCCTCTTAAAGAGCAGCCAATGATCTTAAACACTAAGTGGTATATCTCTAGGCCCTGGGAAAAGCTGTCATAAAAAAAAAAACATTTATCTTGTCCAACATCCAAAAATTCATGACAGTGTCAGGCATGATGGTGCAAGCCTTTACTCCCTCACTCAGAAGACAGGGATAGTACGATCTCTAAGTGTGAGGCCATCCTGATCTACATGGTAAGCTCCATGACAGCTCCAATTACATGAACCCTGTCTCTGAAAACAGAAAAAAGTCATAATGAGGACAAAAATGTAATAACATAAAGATGTTAAAAAGGCCTTAGTTTTGTTGCTAATTTTGCTATGCATCACAAAAATTCATCTTCTGTCCAAGGATATCTTTATAGCTCCTTTCTTGCTGTTCATTCAAAGTCCCATCCCCAGAATGCTTTCATTTTGGCAAATCCTTTACCTAGTTCTAAATTGTACACCTTAACAACAACAACGTTTTTTTTTGAGACAGGGTTTCTCTGTGGCTGTGGAGGCTGCCCTGGAACTCACTTTGTAGACCAGGCTGGCCTCAAACTCACAGAGATCCTCCTGCCTCTGCCTCCCAAATGCTGGGATTAAAGGCGTGCCCCACCAATGCCCAGCAACAACAAAATTGATGGGTGACCCTGCCCGTCTTGTATTTTTCATTCTGGTAGGGGTTTGGGGAGGAGGAGGAGGTGTCCTGGAATGGGTAGCAGTTGGCAAGGGCATCTGGCCAAGCTGGAGTCTCCAGGTTCCCTCCTGAGGAAGCAAGGCTGCCACAGCTTGTTGGTAGCCTAGGATGGGACTACCAAGCTGTAGGACTTGCCCAGTCGCTGGCTGCGCTGCCCTGGCGATCCTGCCTGGCACCCGGTGCCCTGGATGAGGCCACCGAATGCCTTTCTCAGTCACCCAGAACCCCCAAGCAGCAGCCATTCCTTGCCTGGGTCCAACCCCTGGCACAGTCCTCCTTGGTTGGGCACCTCTGCACCTCAGTACAGGCGGCAGGGCCCTTGCCTGGGATAGATCCGCCAGGAAGAGGTAAAGAAGCACTTCATCGAGCCTTTGTGCACCAGACCATGCATAGTGGGAGCTTGCACACAGTAAGCTTTACTCTTCAAATCAATTGATAAACTGGGGAAAACATGGAACAACTTGAAACACAGGAGCCAGACTCTGTTCAGCCTTGAAGAAGGAAGGAAGCCACACCTGGAGTGTGGACATGAATTCCAGCAGGTGCCTGTCTGACAAAGAGAAAAGCATCAGTCTAGGAGAGTCCACTCCCCAGCAGCTTAGTAGTCTCTTACACGAAAACATTACCTTACAGCTGGGACACAGCTCTTCAAAGACCTTTTCGAGACAAAACCAAAACTGTGCCATGGAGATCCCACAGGTTCTTGTAATAAGCATTGAGAAAAGACAATGACTCAGTGCCACCCAGGAACGAAGATTGCTCAAAGAGACTCCTACTCTCAACGCACCCCATGGGGAGGGAATGGAAAACATTCCTTTTCCACAAAAGAGCCAAAGTTCATGGAATCCTGAAAAAAAAGTTTGGTAGAAGCACAAAAGTTTAATAAAGTTCAGAGACAGGGCGTGACTGGGAAGAAGACTGCAGTCAGAAAGTATGTATGAGAATAAAATTTTTAAAAGTTCAATAAAGTTAATTTTTTTCTTTTATAAAACAAAAAAGTTTGGTAGAATGCGAAGCAGCCTTCAGAGGAGATGGGCACTGTGGAGTCCTGTGGCCAGGAGCCCCTCTTTGAGGCAGAGACTCCAGGACACTGTGGATTTGTTTCTCCATGAGAACTTACAGGAAGCAGTCAAAGCCTCTCTTTCCAACAAAAGAAAAGTTCATCTTTCTGAATTAATTCTGGAGAAATGCCCTTTTCCCACTGCCTCAGATTTAGCAGAAAAGTTGCATTGGATTAAGCAGCATGCAGCTCCCGTGAGCCCACATCTAACATTTTTTGATACATTTGATCCCTCACTGGTGTCTCCAGAAGATGAAGATAGGTTCTGAAAGAGAAGATGACTTAATATTGAAGAAGGGGTGGATCCTGCTCCCAATGCCACACGTACACACATTTGAAGCTACGGCACATGCCAATCCATTGTATAAACAGAAACCAAAGTTAGCCACCTGGGAAGATGGAGATAAGTGGTGATGGTTCTTCCCTACCAAAAAAATGAATTGTAACTCAGAAGAGGTCTCAACCACCCTGTCCCTGCAGCCACGGAGACAGAAGCAGCACCAGGTGTCCTGGGAGCTCCCCTTGCATGTTAGCAGACAGGGAGCTTGGAACGTTCATAAGCAGATCAATTTCATTCTATGCTCTTCTACAAGGTAAACCTGAAGGCACGTTTTTGTTCAGGGACTCTGCTCAGGAGGACTTCCTCCTCTATGGGAGCTTCAGTGGCATCAACAGATCCCTGCATGCCCAATTCGAACAGTGGAACCACAACTTAAGTTTCGATGCCCCAACCCTTGTGAGTTTCACTCCTCCATTGTCACTGAGCTCCTGGAACATTATAGAGACCCGGGTCTTGCATGTTTTTTGAAGTATTGCTTATGATATCACTGAATAGGACTTTTCTTTTCAACCTGCAGTGTATCTGCCCTGCAGTGATCTGCGGGGGGGCACTATGTATGATGGGATTGGTGGGCTCCCTCTGCCATCATGTTACAAGATTTTTTAAAAGAGTAGCGCTGAAAGCAGAAAGTTAGGGTTTTGCTGGTTAGAGCAAGAACCAGTCAAGGAAAAGTAATCTCTGTCCCCTATGTCTTCTCTCAAGTGTATCAGACAGTACAGACATAAGAAGCACAGAGCTGGTCTCTAGGATTTTTCACCCGCAATGTGATATTATTCATTTGCCTCTATCCAGTGGGATCTTGTATTACCCAGACAAAGGTGCCTTGAAACAACACATGGTTTGCTGGTGTCCAGAGCCGGGAAAACACAGCTTGTTAGTGAGTGGCTGGGTCTTAAATGGCTGTGATGCCTGAGTGAGACAACTGTGGGGCATTCGCTATGTAGAATTCTATTTATTACTGAAGAACAAGTTATTAATATTAGATGGATAGTTCAACAGTGTGACTCGTGTTTGAAATTAGTTTTCCTAAGAATTTTTCTATAACCTTCCAAAAGTAGTGGTGTTTGTACTTAACTATAAATCAAGCTTTGAAAGTCCAAGACAAATAAGTAAACTAAAGACTGTCTTCCTTTGAGAGAAAAACAAATGCAATTTTTTTTTGTCCATAGGGCATTGTGAGGTGTTCATGTGGTTTATGGTTAGTGCCCTTTTGTTCTTAGAGAAAGAGACTGTCAAGTAAACCAAGGTCTCTAAGATAGTTCTTCCAAGGTCAGTGTTAAAGGTTAGTCTTGTTTCTGGGATGAGCACTGTGACTTCAGACAGGCCTGCAGTTCGAGAGAGTCCAGTGGGATTTTTTTCTCAGTTGACACATGCAGTCCACACATTGTTTTCTCAGAGTTGGATCTTTTCCTGTGTTCTTGAGCTTGTGAACCTGGAGAGAAATGAGATTAGAAGATGCCCAGACACATCAGATGTGAGTGTCTCTGCTGGTTGCTCATGTCAAGTTATATTTATTAAACAATAATTAATCATTTGAATGGTAGTATTTATCTCTTTGTCTCGTAGCATAATTTCTTAAGTACAATTTATAGCATTTTAGTGCAGTTAACTGTTTGCAGAAAACACAAATTGAAGATATAGAAGGTACTGTACACCCATGATGTCTGTAAATAACATCACTTGGCAAGCCTTTGTGGCATAGTATAGTATGTAGTACAACTTGAACAATTGTCAGATGCTAGTGTTGCTTCTCAGTGTTGGACTGAATTCTCAGATATTTGCACTACAGTAGCCAAGTCCAATCTTGTTGTCTGTCACTGTGCTCTGTGCCCACTGGTGAGCGCTGCTGAGTTCCACACCAGCTGCTGCAAGGGTAATTTTATATCCCTCTGTGGCCAGGGCTGCTGGGATAAAAGGCTGTATTTGTATGCAACACTAACCCTTTGATTGCCAAGGTCTATTTCTGCTTGCTGTGTCTTGTTCTGCCTGCTCTTTCGTGCTAATAAAGTATGTTTAGTATTCTTGAAAAAAATCATGAAAGTGTAGTTGGACTTTCTTTTCAATTTCCAGTCCCCTCCCCAAATAAAATGACATGGAGACTTACTAATTATGAAAGATTGGGCTTCACCTTGGACTTGTTCCCAACTTCCTCTTATAATTTCAATTACCCTCTTTCTACAAATCTACTTTCTACCATATGTCCCTTTTCCTTCATAATGACTTGCTTTGTGACTCAGTGGCTTCTACCAGGCACCAAGACTCATGTCCAGCCTCTCTTTCTCCCAGGAAGTCCCACCTATTCTCTCCTGCCTAGCTATTGGCCATTCAGATATTCATTAAAGCAATTGGAAGTTGCCATTCACACAGTGTTGTCAAATATCCCACAATGGACAAAGTGCCTTCAAAGTAAATCTTATAATGAGACAGAAGGTGACAACATGGTCATGATCACACAGAGCTTAGATATACCCAAAGGCAAAAGGTGTGGTCATGCATGCTTCTAATCCCAGAGCTCTGGAGGCACTTTAATTGGATATTAGCTATAAAGTAAAGGATAACCCTGCCACAATCCACATGCCTACAGAGGCAAGGTGACAACCAATGACCAAGGGGGAATGCATGGATCTCCAAGGGAAGGGGAAATAGAAGAGGTCTCAAGGGTGGACAATTGCCTATGGGAACAGGAGGGATCATTTATGGGGGAGTGAAAGGAGGTGGGTGTACTGAAAAAGATGATTGGAAAGTAGTGGCATTTCATGGTCAGGCAGAAACCTGGTGCAAATGAGACTCCCAGGAATCTACAAGGATGACCCCAGCTAAGACACCTAGCAATGGTGAATGCATAGCCTGAACTGACCATCTGTGACTGGGAATGCTTTCAGTGGATAGAATGTGACACCATTCCAACCACACAAACTTTGACCTACAGTCTGCCCTGTCTCTAGGAAATGCAGGGGATAAAGGTGGCACAGAGATAATAGGAGTAGCCAACCAATAACTGGTGCAGCCTCAGACCCATAGCAAAAGAGTGAGCCCATCCATGAAACGGCCTGGACTGCCAGGGCCCAGAGAATGGATAGCCCAAAGACCTAGGACAGAACCAAACATGATTGAGAAGAGGAAAAAAACAGAAAGTCAGCATAAAGATTTCTAACGTTATCTGATATACTTATAGAATGGTGACTGTTCTTCTTTAGTTTCAGTGACTACCCCAATTGTCATTAGGGAGCCTTCATCCAGTAACTGATAGAAACACATGCAGAGACCCACAGCCAAGCATTGGGCTGAGCTCTGGGAATCCTGATGAAGAGAGAGAAGGAAGATTGCACAAGCCAGGGGGAGTTAAGCGCATCTCAAGGGAACCCACAGAAACAGCTAATCTGGGCTCATATGAGCTCAGATTCTGGATCATCAGCCAGGGAGCCAGCATGAGACTAAACTAGGCCCTCCACATACGTGTGACAGGTGTGTAATAGGCTCTAAGTGTGATGCTACTAGAGTGGGAGCCTGGGCTGGGTCTCATACTTTGGCTGGCTTTGGGGAACCTATTCCTCATACTGGGTTGCCTTGCCCAGCATTAATACAAGGGGTGGAGCTTAGTCTCACCTCAACTTGATATGCCATGCTTGGGATATGCACGGGAGGCATTCCCTTTCTAAAAACAGAACAAAAAAGAGGAGGAATGGATTGTGGAGGCACTGGTGGGAGGTAGAGGGAGGGGGAATAGTGGTGGAGACTTAAAATATATGAGTAAATTTAATTAATAAGAATTAAAATAACAACGAAAAATTTACATGGCACAGTTGAGTTCATTTTTGAAGTACTAAGATTGGGCAGGTATTCACTCTGAACTTTAAAATACTGTAGCTGCCAGTAGACCTCCAAGGAGGTAAAAGAGACTCATGGGACCCACCCTCGGCAATAATGAAATGGTAATTGCACCAATCTCTCACAATTGCTTGCTCTCAGTAATTGTGAACTGGCGTAGTCCCTGCACTACCCACTGCCAACTGGATGAGGCTTCCTTTTCTAAGCTTGAGAGTAGTGCCAACTGATAATTGCAAGCATGAACCTTTAGATCAGACAATCACATGATAATTAACAAAGCATCCCTAGGTTCTGCCCTTGGACCTATAATTACTTTTTTATTATTTTGAAAAAATTACATATCAATCTAAGTTCCCTCTCCCTCTCACCCTCCCATTCCCTGCCCCCACTCACCAATCCCATCTCCCATCCACGCCCCACGGAGGGTGAGGCCTTCCATGAGGGATCATCAAAATCTGTCACGTTATTTGGGTCAGGACCTAGGCCATCGCCCTTGTATTTAGGCTAAGAGAATATCCCTCCATGGGGAATAGGCTCCCAAAGTCCGTTCGTGAACTAGGGATAAATACTGGTTCCACTGCCAGAGTTCCCTATAGACTGTCTAGGGCTCCTAGATGACACCCACATTCCGGGGGGCCGGGTTTGGTCTTATGTTGGTTCCCCATCTGTGAGACTGGGGGGGGGGGGGACCTATAATTCCTAAGCCATGATTTTTGGCCTTGTTTACATTACCAGGCATAAATTCCCCTCTGTGGAGCAGATGTCAATTGCAATCATGTAATAGGTTGCTTATGCCCGTAAGTGGTCATACCACTATTGAAGCAATAAAAACATCTTGGCTACTAGATTGGCAATGAAAGATGCAGTAATCAGGGGTAAGTAAGACCGTGGGCATCTTTTCTCTGCCAGCAGCTTGACAGGACCTTGCAGTGCTACTAAACCTTGCCAGAAGGGAGAGTTCCTTGGTAAGTTCAAGACTGTTCTCTATCTTGTAATCCAAGTGTTTGGTGTCTTTGGCAACATCATGCTCAAAGTTTTTAAAATTATAATTACAATTAACTTGTAAGATAGTGGGATTTCATAAGGCTTCTTCACACATCCTTCCTTTTCATTAGCCCACCCACTCTTCCTCCTTTCTTCTGGCCCTATCCACAGTTAAACATCTAGCACACATTATCCAATGCCTGATTGTTTTATAACACATGTGTTCTCCTATCCTCACTTACTAGAACTTTTACTTGGGTTACAATGTGATAGGTCCTCATGTAGCATCTTCATGGACATGTCATTTGAGTTGGCCTTTCAGTAGTTCCTCTGATTCCCCACCATTGCACTAGGCATTTGAACCAAGCTGAGCCGCACAAAAGATGCTCCTACCAACCATGAAGCAGGCACCAGTCAAGCTGTCTGGACCAGAATAGACAAGGCAAGTTACCTTGAATAGGTAATGAGTGTCTTGAAAGATACTTTCAACCTCCCTTGAGCTGCCAGAAGCTGTGCAGTGATCTCCAGGTTTCCAGATTCATTAGCCATCACCCTTACAAGGCGATGCAGCTGTCACTGAGTCCTATGAGAGTCTATGAGTAACCCATCACCCACACTCTTGTAAATCGTCCCAATAAAACTCAGTTTTCCTCTGGGCTTAGGGATGACTCAGCGGTTAAGAGCACTGTCTGCTATTTCAGATGACTCACTTTGAAATTCCAGCACCCTCACTTGGGCACTCAATCTGTAACCTCAACTCCAAAGCATCCAATGCTCTCTTCTGGACAAAGTGGGCACAAGGAGCACGTATTGCAGACAAACATGCATTTAAAACACCCAAAAAGAGGAAAGAATCTGGATCCTCAGTTTTTCACTAAGTTAGAAATTTTTGATTCTCAACTATGGTTTGTCATTGGACACTTACCTGCCTTAAGTAGATATCTGTCATTTCTCCACAATAATAGTGTCACACAACAGTGCTGTAATTGGATCACACAGTCATTTTCTTTCATTTAGTCATCTTTGAAGGACATAGAGACTGATTTTAAAAGTTGATTCTCTAGTTCTCACTCCAACTCCAGTGTTTTCCTCCTCCCCCCATATTTATGCCAATGTTAAGTTATCATTTCTATTTCTGATGACTGACATTGTAGCTAGGGCAGCACTGAGGCTGAAAGGAGTCTCTGTCTCCATTTCCTGGTAGTTATATAACTTTTTGCCTTGGAGTATTGTTATCCTGTGACCCGTCCAGCAGGCCAGCAGGCCAGGTTATTCGCGGGTCTCGAGGGGGTTGTCACCTAAAGGGGTCATGAGGACGAGAGAGGAGGGAGACAAAGCGGCGCAAGAAAGGACAAGAGTCCGTCTGTGCAATGTCAAGGTCTCGATTTACTGGGGCTTAGAGTGGGCTTAAATAGCCCTGCAACAATAGAATTGGGGGGAATAATAGAAGGAACATCAGGTATTTGCTGGGACTGGAACATTCTTCTTGTCAGCCGGAACATCTAGTGGTCTTTCTTGGAACAGCGAACAGAAAAGCCCCAGACCCTTTCTCGGAACAGAAGCAGTTAGCAGTTCTGCTTGGCCAAACCGTATCTAATTACAGGTTACAGGAGGCTCACAGAGCTGGCTTTAAGCCGCAAACTTACAGGTCATTAAAAGTCTTACAAAGGTGGGCTTTAAGCCGAATAGTTTTGGGCCCACGGCCCCTTACAATCCTGTGTTCATTTATCTTATTTTTGTCTTCCTTTTTGACATTATTAATTTTGAGATTATTTGTAGTTAGAACATTTCTCTTCTTGCTTTCTTGCCACAAAAATCTTCCAATATATGCTCCCTGGTATCTTTCAAAAATGTGCCCTCTTTTTTCATTAAGAGTTAATATGTAAGTATGTATGTGCACACATATCCCCAAACTACTCAGTCATTATAATGTTACTGGTATTTATGTTTCCAAGGCTGACTATTTAGTATTCATGAACCAATTGGTGTGCTCTTCCTGTGTGTATATACACAGAGAGAGGGACAGACATTCATTCTATACGTGTGTTACTCTAAAGTACACCAATTATACAGATTGTGGTACCAGACATCGCCCTAGAACAACAGAAATATAAGGATGAATCATCTCTCTCTCTCTCTCTCTCTCTCTCTCTCTCTCTCTCTCTCTCTCTCTCTGTGTGTGTGTGTGTGTGTGTGTGTGTGTGTGTGTGTGTGTGTGTGTGTGTGTGTGTGTAATAAGCTTTCTAATTTACCATCACCTTCAGTTTCAGAAGCCTGTCCTATTACTCTCTCTTCTGGGAGCCTGGAGAGTACTGAAAGCCCATGGTGTGAACTATATTTAAAAAGTTAAGGAGCTAAATGGATTTTATTATCCTTATTCATTAACTGTGGGTAGCAATGTATTTGGGAACCTTGTATATAAAACTTTTGATGGTTTGTGAGAAAATAAGAGAAATGATGCCACTGGTGGGTTTCAGTTAGCAACTCTGGAAAAATTGCTGCTTGATAGAGATGAGTTCAGTGATAAAACTAACCAACTTCTTCCATTTCAGAATACGGTGAGGACAACAGAGAACATAGTAATAAAATTGACCAGGTCCAGATGCAAATAAACAGTCCAGCGGTTTCTAAGTGTGCCCTGGAAGAGAATCTTCTCTCCAGCAGCCATAGAGCTACAGTTGTAAACATCAAACTGAAGCCCTCGTTGTATGGTGGACTGAATTACAGCAAAAAATCCCGTCTCACCCTCAGACATCGTAGGCAGTTTAAATAAGGGCATTAATTGGTAAAGAATGAGACCCTAATGCTCGGGGTGGGGATGTGTGGAAGGACCCTATTTACAGCTGAGAACTGTGAATCCTCAGATGCTTAAGGGTTTATTTCACCTAAGGAAGTGGTACCCTCAGCCCTACCCTTTGAAATATTCTCTTTTCACATTAGATGATTACACCAATCCTTCATTGTCTGCTAATCCATAAATGACTTTCTCTGAAGGAAAGGCCAGGCCAAATAATACTGATGTTGCTGCCTCTAGACCTATAAGCAAACTTACAGCAAAGCAGGCTCTTAGAAGGGCAGTGGAAACTAACCCGTGAGAAGGTGTGCCACACTACTAGCAGCTTAATGATTTCGCTAATTTGTCCAAGCAGAAGTGTGGAGAATCAGCGTGCGATTCGGTTTTAATGGTGTGGGAAAATGGTGAAAGGAACATAAAACTAGATCAGGCTGAGTTTATGATATGCTCTGAGTGGAGACTGTATGTTTAATGTGGAGGTTTGCACAGATTAAAAAGGTGTCAAAAGGCCAGGCGTTGGTGGCGCACGCCTTTAATCACAGCACTCGGGAGGCAGAGGCAGGCAGATCTCTGTGAGTTTGAGACCAGCCTGGTCTATAAGAGCTAGTTCCAGGACAGCCTCCAAAGCCACAGAGAAATCCTGTCTTGAAAAAAAAAAGGTGTCAAAAGTTTACTTGAGTAATTCACTGAAGCATTTTTCAAAAGGTGAACTAATGAAAGAATGTTGGAGATTCCAGACATCCCTTGGTTTAGGGTTAAAGAAGGCATTGTAATTCTCAGGGAAGTTGTAAGGCTATAGAGGTTGTGCTGTGTAAAACCTAATCCTCAACAATTGGAAGGCCCTGGAGAAATAGCCTTCACTAATTCCATAAGATGCAAAATGGTGAGAGGGGCACAAGAACATTTAAAGTATTTCATAAAATTTTATTTAACATCTTTTCATTTATTTTCCATACTAACCACAGTTCCCCCTCCCTCCTCTCCTGTCCCCTCACCCAGTCTCCCATCTCCCCCCCACCTCCATTTTCATTCAGAACGGGGCAGGCTTCCGGTGGTCTTAACAAACATGGCACATAAAGTGAAGGTAGGACTGAGCTCTCCCATTGCATCAAAGTGGGGCAAGGTCATCCAGAATAGGGAACAGGTTCCCCAAAGCTAGCTAAGCACCGGGTCCTGATCTCACTGTTCAGAGCCTTACAACCAGACAAAGCTACACAACTGTCACGCACATGCAGAGGGCCTATGTCAGTCCCATGCAGGCTCCCTAACTTGGTCCAGAGTCCATGTTCTCCCATGAGCTCATGTCAGATGTCTCTGCGGTTTTCTCTGTCATGACCTTTACCTCCTGTCTCCTACAATCTCTGTTCCTTTCATTCAGGAGAGCTCACTGAGCGTGGCCCGGTGCTTGGCTGTGGATCTCTGCATCTGCTTCCATTACTTACTAGATAAAGGCTTTCTCGTGACAATTAGGGAAGTCACCAATTTGATTACAGGACATGGCCAGTTCAGGCCCCCTCTCCACTACTGCTGGAAGTCTTAGCTCGGATCATCCTTATGGATGCCTGAAAGTTTCCCTGGCAACAGGGCTCTCCCAAACCCTGAAATTCCCCCCACCCCCAATCAAGACATCTCTTTCAGTACTCTCCTTCTCCATCCCTTGCCCAACCCACCTTCCCTACTCACCCTGCCCAACCTGCTCCCACCAGCCCAGCCCAACAAACCTGCTCCCTCAAGTTCCTGTCTTCTATCCCCAACCGATCCCTGGTTTACCCAGGAGATCTCTCCTATTTCCCCAATGAAGGCTCTAGGGATCAGGTCTACAGGGCAGGAGATCCTTTAGGCTGTCTATTAGTGCTCCTGTCCTGTGATTAAAGTCAGTGGGAATCTACAACTCCCTAATCCAGGAAGGATGATAATGAGCACAGACACATCAGGATGAAGAAATGGGTCCCTTTCCAAGGAAGGGGCCAAGACCTGGTGAAGGTGGAGGAAACTCAGAATCGGTAGCAGAGGAAGATAATAATAAACACTTGTTAAGACCATGTGACCAGTAACAGAAGGGGAGATTACAGTTGATATTACTATTTCTATTGAGTTTTCCTAAGAATGCTTTTGTACAGATATTTCTGTTTTCTTTCTATCTCTTTATCAAGTGATGTAACATGAATTAAGAGACTATGAATGTTATCATATTTAAATTTGATATACTGAAACCCTATTCCACAAGAGACATTGTCCCCTATTCTAAATTTCAAATGTGTTTGCCATTGTATGAGAACGAGTTACATCATCTTAGGTGTAATTATCATGTGGTTAGATACATAATACATTTGAGATTCCATTTAATATAATCATATTATATTTAGCTGCTATTATTACCTGAATGAATCATGACAAAAGGAGATATCATTGTGTGTCAAGTTGACAAGGAGAGGACTTGCGATGGCTACTCTTGGTTGTCTAATTTACTACATCTGGAATGAACTATAGTCCAGAAATGGAAGCACACCTATGAGAGATTATTTTTCTTTGGTTTGAAGTGTTTGAATCCACTATTATCCCAGACCCCAAATGCCATCAATGTATATCTTGAGTTGGGAGGACACACGTGTTTGAAAAGGATCGTGAGGCATGAGGATAAATCCAGGCCACTCCTTCTGCTAGAAGCCTATATGATGGCAAGATAGAATGAAACTTTTGCTCCTTGTCTGCTGTCTCTTGTTTTTTTTTTTTTTAGCACATCCATTACTCCCATGGCATTGGAGCCTACTTCTTTGGATTCCAGCATATACTGAAGTCCAGCTGAGACATCCAGCCTTGTGGACTAACTACTAGATTCTAGGATTTTCTGTTCACAGCTAGCCATTGTTGGATTAGCTGGACAGCAAGCTATAAGTCAAGTCATATAAATCCCTTTTATATATGTGTGTGTGTTTATGTATATACTTATATGTCATATATATGTATATGTATGGAGAGAGAGAGAGAGAGAGAGAGAGAGAAAGAGAGAGAGAGAGAGAGAGATTCATTCTTTCAGTTCTGTTACTCTAAAGAACCCTGTCTACACAGAAGGAGACACAATCTCTAGGCAAACTCCCTGATCCTCTGGCTCTTAAAACCTTTATACCTCCTTCTTCAAAAAATTTCCTTGACTCACATATTCAGGAGTGTTTTATATGTGTGTCCATTGAGTCTGCCATCCACAACTCTCCGTTTGAATTAATTGTTGTTCATTTGCAGTGGTCTCTGTCTGTTGCAAAGAGAAGTTTCCTTGATGACAGGTGAAGACTTATGGTATTCTGTGGGTATAAGGAAAACATGTACCTTTTTTTTAGGGATTATGCTGGTTTACTAAAGTGGAGATTGTTGGTTCTCCTCCAAGATTCATGACTTCTGTTGTAACCCGTCTTTGTGGGGCTTCAGTTGGATCCAGCCGATTTGCCCAGTTCATACCTGAGAGGGGAGTGTGGATTGAGAAACAGCAGATAAAGACGCTAAGAAAAGACAGAGGCACAGAATAGAGTCAGGAAGGCAGTTCAGTTAATACTGAATGTCCCACGTTTATTCTTCAACATGCTTAAGTACCTCAACCAGAAGGGGAACATGGCAAATAACTTCTTTATCATGTATAAGAAACAAACAGACTTTCTTCCCTTAATTCTCCAAACATTTGGTAACCACACCTTAGACTCAATTTCCCAATATCCAGCCTTGGGGGTCACGAGTAAACAAACACACCTCAGACCAAGTCTGCTGTTATTTAGATAAGACATTCATTAACAAGATCAAACACCCCACAGTAGCTACGCCTTAGACCTTTAGGACTTATGAATTTAACCTCAGAAGACTAAGAACAGGTTTGAACTCTCTGACCTTGAGTCAAGATGAAGTAGAGCTGTTTTTATGGGTCCCGACAGAGACTTCACCAGCTCTGAGTAGTTAGCCTGGTTTCCCTTTTGTTAAGAATTTCTTGTCGGGCGTTGGTGGCACACGACTTTAATCCCAGCACTCGGGAGGCAGAGGCAGGCAGATCTCTGTGAGTTCGAGGCCAGCCTGGTCTACAAGAGCTAGTTCCAGGACAGCTTCCAAAGCCACAGAGAAACCCTGTTTGGGGTGGGGGGAGAATTTCTTAAGTCCAATTAGAGAGCTGTTGGTTATCACTGATGTATGCCTGCTATTACAGCACCCAGGGTTATCATGCCATGATGATCGTTGGTGAGGTTCTTAGAAATCATACCTGGAGAAGACTGTTCAAAGGCTTCCACTTTTAGAAGCTTGAAAAGTGCTTCTGGTACCGTGAAAGCTATTTTACAGGGAGAATTTATCTTTGTTTTTTGAAAAGCGCTCTCTGTGTATTACCAGTTGTCATAGATTCACTATGTAGCCCAGGCTGGCAGTGACCTCCTCCCAGTTTCCTTGCCCCTGACCCATGAGTGCTGGGATTAAAAGCTTGCATAACCTTGCAAACTATGAACAACTTTTTTGTTGTCATGTCAGGACAACCTACTTGATAGACATGAATAAACAAATGGATCTTATTTCTACTGATATTAAAGACTTCTAGTGCCCTGAATTTGAAACTCTAATTGAAATAGATGAATTTTGAGATCCACATAACATACGAAATCTCAACACCATGAAACAATACAAGTAGCAATGTGACTTAATCAGTAATAAAATACCTCCCCCAACAACCCCATGGCCAGATTGACAGCATTCTATCAGAACTTAAAAGAAGATCGTCAAAGCCAAATAAATACTTGAAAGAAAAAGGAAGACTTCACCGGGGGGTTGGTGGCTCACGCCTTTAATTCCAGCACTCGGGAGGCAGAGGCAGGCAGATCTCTGTGAGTTCAAGAGGCCAGCCTGGTCTCTAGAGCAAGTGCCAGGATAGGCTCCAAAGCTACACAGAGAAACCCTGTCTCAAAAAACAAAAAACAAACAAACAAACAAACAAAAACAAAAAAAGGGGAAGACTTCCTGACCCTTGGTATTACCTGATATTAAACTGATACAACCCAAGGGAAATTTCATATGGCTGTGCCTATTTCAAAAGAATTCTAGTATTAGTTTTCTCTCCGTCTCTGTCTCTCTCTCACACTCACTGTGTGTGTGTGTGTGTGTGTGTGTGTGTGTGTGTGTGTGTGTGTGTGTGTGTGTTTGCGTCAAATACTTTCCATTCTCACCTCCTACATCTCAAATATCCTGGTCCACATTCCAACGAATCTCTGTTGTGCTCACTTTCATCCATTTTGCTTGGGATCCACTGAGATTAACCAGGGCCATTTGTGAGACTGAGGTTTTTGAGCTCTGTGATAGAGACTGCTGGGCTGAGCAGAGGACTGCAGCTGAAGGCAGTGATTATCCTCCTACAATCCACCCATAGACAACATTGAGGGGTGAAGAGTGGACCCTGTGAGAACTTCCCTTTCCTAGACTGACTATGGTCTACTGTGAGGTCAATGCAGGTCAGTACAGCTGCTGTTGGTTACTGATTACAACAGCTGTATGGAGTCTAGAGAATGGCATGTCTCAGCCCTTCCTCCTCTTTCCCTTATTTCCTTTTCTGGTCATCGTCCACAATATTCTCAGATCCTTAGATATCTGGGAAGGTGTAACTGACATTATTTTAGCTCTGGGACCACATACCCTACTTATCTGTTTCATCTAGGACAGCAAAGAGTCTAAGCATTCATCACTTCATTTAAAGGAAAAAAGAAAAAAAAAAAAGGTTTTATCCAAAAGGACCTTAAGCATGAGTCACACAAGACAAACTTGTTTCTGAGTTAGAAAAAAAGACAAGTCCACCACTCTCTGATGAGAGCCGTACAGCGCAGGATGAACTCAACGCTGCGTTGTTAGCAATGGGCTGACCACTTCTGGAGACACCTTTTATTTTTTTTCAAAATCCAAGTTCCTGAAATGTCTCTACCCCAGGTCACAACTGGGATACTTTGGGACTCTGCCTTCTGAATTTAGAAGGTTGTCAAGTCGAGGTTGGGCCGCCTGTCTTTTCTCTGAAGGTCTCAGCACTCTCTGTGGGGTCAGACACCGGGGTGCAGCGTCCTCCTGGCTGCAGCTCTGGTCTAGGCTGCTGCAAGCGTGTGTGGAGCCTGCGCAGAGCGGGTCCAGGGCGGCCTGACAGCTGCATCTGTGGGGAAGGCGGCGGGAGACGGGGTGGGAGGGGCGGTCGGTGGGGCGGGGCCACTCGCTGGGAAACAGCGGTTAAGAGGATGTGGTCCCTTGGCCGGGCAAAGGGGAAAGACTGGAGAGTGGGAGGGGTTGGAGGAGTGAGCTGAACGGAAGCTGGGACACAATATAAGACTAAGGAAGTTGGAGAAGAGCCAGGGTCATCAGTACCAAGTGCCATTGTCCCGGGACCTGAACAGAGAGGAGCGGCGCGCTGCAGACCCGGGTGCGGAGGACGCGGCGGGTCCGCGGGGACCTGAGACCTCGGGATCCGCGGTGTCCGCGCTCGCGGGGCGGCCTGGGAAAGTCAGCAGTCAGCAGCGCAGTGGCGGGAACCGCAGCCCGGCGGCCCTGGAAGCTCCCAGGTCAGAGGAGCTGCGGGGCTGGGACCCGGGAGGGAGGAGCGGGGGTGCGAGCGGTTTCTCTGCTACTCATCAGGAAGCCGGCCCCGAGATTCTGCTGTGGATGTCTTTCTTTCCCTTGGTGTATTTTAGATCATATGGAGTATGCCTGTTTTGTTTTTCTTCCTTTTTATTTATTTATTTTTTCCATTTTACATACCAACTATATTTCGCCATTCCTCTCCTCCCGTTCTCCCCCACCCCCATTCACTCCTCAGAGATGATAAGGCCTCCTATGGGGCACATCAACTTGAGGACCAACTCTTCTTCCCAGTGTGTCAAGGCTGATTAAGGTATCCCTCCACAGGGAATGGGTTCCAGAAAACCAGTTCTTGCATTAGGGGTAAATCCTGGTCCCGACGCCAGTGGCCTCCCAAGCTGTCATTCTAGAGTCAGTGAGCTCCCACTAGCTCCAGTCAGCTGTCTCTTCGGGTCTACCCATCATTATCTTTACCCCTTTGCTCATATAATCCCTTCTACCTCTCTTTGATGGGACTCCGGGAGGTCATCAGTCCAGTACTTAGCTGTGGATCACATCTGCTTCCATCAGCTACCTGAGGAAGGTTCTGTGATGACATTGGGGTAGGCCAGTTCAGGCACCCTCTGCACTTTTACTTCCCAGTTTCTCTTCTTTCAGGTTCAGTGTAACTGGATTTATGTTGAGGTCTCTGATCCACTTGGACTTGAGTTTTGTGCACGACGATAGATATGGATCTATTTGGATTCTTCTACGCGCGCCAGCATCCAGTTATGTCAGCACCATCTGTTGAAGATGGCTTCTGTTTTCCAATGTACAATTTTAACTTCTTTGTCAAAAGTCAGGTGTTCATAGGGCTGTGGATTAATGTCGGGGTCTTCAATTCAATTCCATTGATCCACATGTCTGTTTTTTTTTTATACCAGAACCAAGCTGGCATAAACCAAGGAAATTCAGAATTTTTTATTGATCTTCTGATTGCTAGAATATTCTTGCAAAAATAATCTAGTGGAATATTTGAATTTATCTGTTGAGATTTGCAAACATGATTCCCTTTGCTATGGTGGATATGACAAAGATCTTGAAATTTACACTCATCCATACTAATTTCCGTATTTGAAAGAGTGGCACATGGAAATGGAGACTTGGATTCTCAGAGAGCTTTCAGATTATAGTAGCAGGCTCCTGGCAGAGTTGACTTGAGTTGAGCTCCAGAGGGATGGAGTATCATGCTGGTCAACTTCCCTTGTACCCCTTGTGGCCTAAGGGCAGCTGCTAAGGCTTAGGCTCGGAGCATGGCTTTGTCTTTCGGGAGGACTCCGCTGCCTCCTTCTGGGCATTGAAAACTTTAAAACCCATTTTCACCAGTCCCTGTATGGGAGTTTGGGGATCCCTCCTCATCTTTTTAAGAATTGCTTTCTAATATCTGGCACTGACTTGAGAGATGAGATGGGTGGAGCCGGGGAGGCTAGGTCAAGAATAGGACAATGTCTAGAGGGGGACAAGGGAGGTGTCATGGAAGGACAGGGAGGGGCAGTAGGAGGGAGGGGGAAAAGAGGAAGGTTGGTAAGGAGAGAGGAAGTTGTTACTTTATCTTTGTCCTGCAGGGGAAGAGGTGGATAGGGGAGGAATGAGAGGAATGTGAGCCACCAAATGAAACCCTGGAGGAGAGGCCAGTGTCCCAGGCAACAAGGTCAGGGTGGACTGTTCAGGGTCCCAGGTGGGAATCTGGAGGCACCGTGACCCTAGCCAACAAGACCGGTGCTGTGAGACACTGGCTACTGATGGAAGGGCGGGAGCTCAGTATAGAGAAACTGTGGACATATGGGGGTCCTGTTCACTGATCCCCACTCTGTCAAAAAACTATTTCAAGGTCCCACAGAGGATGGAAAGTTCAAAAGTTCCTCCTGGTGGCCATCATGTCCCATTGGCAAGGGCATATTGAGGCCAGGCCTTAGTGCACAGAGAAATCAGGCGTTCGGGACATACGGTGTCAGACAGCCCCAATTTTAAAAGACTTTGTAAAAGGCAGCCCAAGGACATTTGGGGATCTGGCTACTAATGGTCTGTGCCAGAACCCAGAGCCTAATGCAATGCATCCACTGTGGTAGGCTTTGGGTCAAAAACGGAGGGGATTTAGGAGAATTCCTTGAATAGAGCATCTTCCAAAGAAGGGTTCCCACTGGACAAGGCAGGTCCTCGTCCCACTAACAGGTCAGGGGCCTGGCGTGGCCACGTCTTTCCCAGGACACCCCGACAATCACAGGAGGCCCTGGGCCTCTAAGGCCATGACTTGGAAAGGACAACTTACCCAGTCGAAAGCCAATCTTAGCCTGGAGGAGAGCAGGTGTGGGGGAGAAGAGTGTTTTCCCACCCCATGGCCTTGGGCCAGTGGGGGCAAAACAGCCCCCTTGGTGGGGCCTCCAGATGAAAAGTTTCTACACCCCTTCACCCCGGTAAGCGTCTCGGCTGAGGCAGCAATCCATATCAGACCAAATCAAACTCAACTATACAAAGGCCCACATTTAATGGGTCCAGTGCTCCCGGATAGCCTTCAAGGCCCCCTGAGAGGAGACAGGAAAGACAGACCAGAAAAGCACAAGTCTGCTTTCTGGGGGGCAGTTTAAATACTCTGTGTGACTCGTCTTGAGCACCTCGGGGAGGGGTCATCGTTTGGCGGGCTTTCTGAGATGCAGCAGGGTTGGAAGGGAGATAAGAGAGCGGGGCTTGGGTGGAACTTCCACCATAACACCTAGTAGGGCAGCAGCTCAAGGAGGGGGTTCAGGGGAAGCCCACAACTCACAGGGGAGAGAGAGCTGGCTGTCTGAAAAACACACATGGGAGGATGTGGGAGAGGGGCACTTGACAGGAGCTGACTGAAGGCATAGCCAGCTGGTCTAGGGCGGGCAAGCGCTGTGTGTTGGGAGCTCGAGTGCTTTTGGAGTTTGGGTGGCAGCTGGAGACTATTGTAGGAAGCAATAACAGGAAAAATACAAATTTGCTCAGAGGCTTGGAGAAAAAAGAAAACCTAACCTGTGGGGCTGCGACTCCCAGTGGGAGCCCTCGCGTGTACCAGTGACTGCAATGCCACAGGCAAGCGGCTATTTCAAGATTCCTGCAGTAAAGTTGGGTGCCAAATTGTAGCACGAGTTCTAATCGGTCTTAATCACAAAAACATGGAGACAGTATCAGGATGAATGCAGAAAGATCAGAGAGGAAGGAACAAGCCACAGACAATTCTTTTTTGTTTGTTTGTTTTTCAAGACAGGATTTCTCTGTGTTGCTTTGGAGGTTGTCCTGGATCTCACTCTGTAGCCCATGCTGGTCCCGAACTCACAGAGATCTACCTGCCTCTGCCTCTCCAGTCCCAGAAAACACAGACATCTCTTACCTTGCTAACAGCCTCCCAAACAAAACCTTGACCTCCTGTCTCTTCCTGCCTTATATTCCTCTCTCTGCCTAGCCATGTCACTTCCTCTCTGTCTGCACAGAAACCTCCAGACCTCGACGGTGAACTAGTGGCTAGCTCTGCCCTCTGATCTTCAGGCAAGCTTTATTTGTTAGAGTACAAAGAAGGTATCACAACAGTATTGTGTCAGAAAGCCAGATGCTTTCTGAAGCATCCTTTTCTCATGAGCAGACTTCCGATGCACCAGACCTTCTCACCTGTGCAGCAGAACAAAGAGGCCTGAGGAGAGAGGAGACAGATAATGGAGTCAATAAGATTTTATTTGACTATGTATTGTGAGTGATGCTATCTTTATTCATTCACACCACCAGCCATGTTTTCATGCCATTGTTGAATCATTTTCATTTCTTTATATATATCATAAAATGATGAAAACTAATACCTCTAGATTTATTTATTGTTTTCAGAAATTTTTTTTTGAGCTTTGGTATTAGCGCATTTTCTATGTTTTACTGGTTTTGTCTCCGTTCCTAAAAATAATGGCAATAGAGTTTTGATAAGAATCAGGAAGTATATTTACAGCCTGCTACACTCCATCTATGCTGACTTCTATTGCCTGTTGGAAATTAGGAGAAATACTGAGAATGCAGCAAGGATTGTGCTGACTTTGAAAGTAGTGGTTGTTGGCTCACTTCCAGGATCCATGCATTTTAGCCCCGGGGAAACTGGTTAGCTTTCCAGTACCAGGCATGTTCTCCCTCTCATTGAGAGGGTCTTAATCCAATTAGAAGCTGTTGGTTACCACCAAGATCTGTGTGCCACTCTTGCACCCTTGGGGTCATCGTGCAGTGCAGATCATTGTTGTGGTTCATAGGTGTCATAGCTGGGTAGGGCTGTTGTTTGGCTCCCTCCTTTGGGAGCTTGCATGTTGCCTTCTGGTACCATAAAAGCTATTCCCCATGAAAGATGTTTTAAGATCAGTTTCATCCCCAGCCCTTTGGTATTTGTGTCTGTGGTGTGTGACTCCTTCAGCACCAGGGACTCACCTTATGCCTCTTGGAAGCAACCATGGGCAACAGCAATACCCTGTAATGTTTGGAAGTCTCTTGGACAACTGTGACCAACAAGTTCAAAGCAGACTTCTTACACCTGCTGTTGGTTGTTGTGTTAGAAAATCTATGGCTCTTGTGAGGATCTGCAGCACCAATTCTACTTGGTCTTCATAATAAAAATCCAGAATCAGGTATCAGCAGTGTGATGGTGGAGATTCCACCCAAGTCCCCTCCCCCATCTCCCTCCAAACCCTGATGCATCTCAGAAAGCCCACCAAATGATGGACCCTCCCCTAGAGATACTCAAGACTACTCCCACAGGGTATTTAAACTGTCCACTAGAGAACAGAATCATGCTTTTTCCAGTCTCCCTTTCCATCTCCTCTTTGGGGGGTGGGGAGAAACCATCTGGGAGTGTTGTATCCATTAAACATGGGCCTTTTCTTATTCGGTTTGATATGGTCTGATTTGGATTGCTGCATTGGTGGAGATGCTTATCGGTGTCTACAAACTTTTCATTCGGAGGTTCCACTGAGGGGGCTGTTTTTCCCCCACACTGCTCCAGGGTCATGTGATGGGAAACACCCTTCTTCCCCACACCTGCTCTCCATCAGGCTAAGATCTTCTTTTGACTGGGTAAGTTGTCCTTTCTAAGTCATTGCCTCAGGGACCAGGGCCTCCTTCAATTTTCAGGGTGTCCTGGGAAAGATGCAGCCATGCCAGCCCCCCTGACCTATTAGTGGGACAATTACCATAACAAGCAAGTGAATGCTAAAAGAACAGAGAAGCAGAGCAGCCAGCCACCTCTGCGAATGCTCAGACCAAAGGGGCGATCCTATCTCTAGGAATCCTCAGACTGCATGCTCTTTCTACAAAACCTCCAACTAAATGCTTTGAGCTCCTCTGTTCTCCCGGCTTACATTCCTGTCTCCTCCCCGCTATATCAATCCTGTCTCTTCCCTTCTGTTGATGGGATTAAAGGGTATGCGGCCTTGAACTCACAGAGATCTGTATGCTCCTGTCTCAGGAGTGCTGCAGTTAAAGGTTTGTGACACCACTGCCTGGACTCTGTGACTAACGAGTGCGGCTGGCTCTGCACTCTGATCTTCAGGCAAACTTTACTTGTTACAGCACAAAATATCACCCAAGGAGCATCATCAGTCCAGTTGGGAAATCTTCATTTGCACTCTGAAAGTTTGTGCTTACACAGGCTATACACATTTTTGATGGCTGGTTAATAGTCAAGGGATAGGTGGGTTCCTTATAAATTTTCTACACACCCTTAATATTATTGCCCCTTCTTCTCTGTTAATATCTGCCCCTTATTCATAGTTAAATCCTCACACGTGTTTTTCCATTTTCCCCTTGAATCACTTGTTCCCTGTTACTCTCTGTTAATCCCTCCCACCTCCCAGTGCTGTCTTGTTCCTTTTCTGGTTACTGCAGTCACTCCAGGTTGTGTGGACTCACATCTGAAGATTTGCTGCTAGAAACTTCCTATGAGAAAGGACACGCATTGTCTGTCTGTCTGTGTGTGGGTGACCTCACTCTATATGATCTTTTCTAGGTCCATCCATTTACCTACAAAGCACATGATTTCAATTTTCTTTACACATAAATACTATTCCATAGTGTACATGCACCACACTTTCACTCTCCATTTGTCAGTGGAAGGACATTAGGTCGTTTCCATTTTGTAGCTATTGTGAGTAGAGCAGGAATGAACAAGGGTGAGCAAGTAAGTATCTGTGGAGTAGGAAGTCCTTTGAACCTATGAGAGGAATGGAACAGCTGGGTCATAGTCTGAATTTATTTAACTTGAAGGTTTGTTGATTTAGTTGTGGACTCTCTTTTGATTTTCAGTGTGGATAGTATTTTTGTTGTTGTTGTTCGTGGCATTTTTAGTTCCAGTAGTTTTGTTTTTATGTTGTTACTGGTTGGATCATTCATAGTCTTCTTGCTCCGTTTTGGAAAATAGTGCGTGGCTTGCTGTATTGCTCATAGATAATTAGTTCCCAGTCTTCCTGTGTTATTGTCCGCATGACATTTATTATTTCCCATGTTCTCATGGATGATTCCCCTGACTCTCCTGTGTATGTTTTACCTCTAATGTATTTAATGATAGAAACTGTTGATGGGTGACTATCTTGCATGCCTTGTGTTTCCGTCAATTTTAAGAGAGTAGTTTTCATTGTGCAACAGGATGCTTGATGGTGATTTTCTATTCAAGCTTCAAATGTCTTTCCGAGCTCTCCTGTCCTTGGGATCATTGACCTGACGCCTGGTCATATTCTTTTTCTTGTGGTTTGACATTGTTCTCTAACAGCTTTCAGTATTAATTTTAACTCTTCCTTTCTGACCACTTTATTTGAAAGGGAAGCAAGCCATGTATTCATTGTTCCTAAAAGAGGAACTCACAGAAGACAAGCAGTAAGAGCTGGCTGATTCTACAGTAAACATGTCCCAGGTCAGTGGCCCTTTTTACTCTTTTTCTAAAAATATTATACTTTGATATATTGAAAACCTTCATTTTCTGCTTCTGATAATTAAAAAAAATATTATTAACAATTCTGCAAGCAAACAAGAAAATCTCACACTGAAATTAAGCAGACCCAAAGACTATACAACTCAATGAACTTTTATATAAGTTAGCGTTGTCACAGGGAGCAGAAGCTGTGGAGCCTCACAGGGGATTTTATATTTCATAATTGAATCACTTTTGGCTTACCCACCACCCAAACCCCAAAAACCTTTGACAGAATTAGAACTAGAAAAGCTCTTAGCTTTATATCCTTTTCCATAACTGGTGTCCATTTCCTGCATTCAGTCCCTGGTAATTTAACCCTCCTGTTCTCTTTTCTCTGAGTTATACTGTGTCCACATTAACGTTGTCTCTATATACACATGTAATTGGGAGATAATGCACGTGAGCAAAAACATGGTGTTTCTTTCTGAAAGTGATGACTGCACTGAGTATTACACATTTTGCAACCATCCATTTCCCCTGCAAATTTTTATTTTATTTTTCTCTCCAGCTGAATTTTGCATTTTATACAATTTTCACTGTCCAGTCACCTGTTGATAATTATTTTGGTTCCAATGTGTTTCCTTTGCTGATAAACACGGAGTATAAATATCTCTGTAGTGTGGTGTGTTTTTCTCTGGGTATATTTACAGGAGTGAAAGAGCTGGGTCACGTGTTAGCTCTCTCCATTTTTTCCAGCGATCTCCAAATTGATTCTCACAATGGCTGTATTAATTTGTACCCTCCCCTCCATCAACAGTGAACAGGGGTTCCTTTCTTGCCTCATCCACTCAGACATTTCTTGGCCTGGGGTGAGGCCATATGTTTCCAAGTAGTTTTAATTTGCTTTTCCATGGTGGCCTTTTGGGGATCCTGAAAGCTTTTGCAATCTTTATTGGCCCTTTGAGTGGTCTTTGGTCTTGGAATACTGTCTGTTTAGTTCATTTGCCTGTTTATTGATTTGTAGTTTTATCAATTTTATTTCCTCGGTATTTAATTAATTCAATTTTTGGTAAATTCTTGCTATGAGCCTCATCCAAAATATCACTGGTAAAGATTTTCTTAGTTATTTATACCTTAAACATTTTTTATGTGTTTTTGGACTTTCCTCAATTTTTATGCTCTTTGGGAGTAAAGTGAAATATTGTTTAAAACTTCTAAAATTGTTATTTGTCTCTGTTGGCTTTTGCATATTCATAGGGAAATTTGGGTTATATCAAATATTGGCAGATGCAGATTTTTTCATCTCTTCATAGCAGCCCAAACATTCTCTTAAAATTAAAAGTGAAAGTATGTAGTGCTGTTAAAATCCTTCCTACTCTGGAAAAAAACCAAAACTCTTTGTCTATAAAATCCATCCTATAGTCTGTCTTCCATACCTACATGTTTGATATTTAATAGTGACGCATGGTACCTAGTGTTTAAACATCCCAACTGAGCCTATTAGAGTAGAGTCATGAAAGGCCCAAGTACACACTGGAATGATATGTGTTAGTGTTTTAGCATGATCTACAGGTACAACTTTTAAATGACATTTTCTCATCATGAATTTTCCTCTGAGACATGTCTGCTGTGATCCTGTGTAACATAAACACGCATCCATAATAGATAGACAACTGTGCTCAGACCTTAAATGTATTTCTTGTTTCATGTATAATGCTCCTAAGACTATTGTTTTACCCTGTTTTCACAGAGTTAGAACGTTTGTGATAGAATACGACTGCATTGGACATCATCCTTTTGATCTATCTTCGTTCATATACATTCTGTCTCCTTATATCCAGGAAAGCACTTCCAGGTAGCAAGTCGTCAAACCATGCTTTTTTATTTCAGGGTCTGTTTTCATTCAGGGATGTGACTGTGGACTTCCCCCAGGAGGAGTGGGAATGTCTGGACTCTGCTCAGAGGGCTTTGTGCATTGATGTAATGTTGGAGAATTACAACAACCTGGTCTTTGTGGGTGAGCACATTTTGCTTCTAGAATTCCTAACCCATCTTTTGTTTGTTCTGATTTCATTGGATCTAAAATCTGTTAAGCTGTCCTGGAAAATAAAAAAAGAACAGGAGACAAGGTAAAGTATAGTAGTAGGAAAGAGCATTTTCATGCCATTTAGTTTTCTCTTTCCATTTTCCATTTCAGAGCTGTCATTTACCCTTCATTTTGGTTCCAAGATTCATCTGTAGACTCAGTAGCATATCAGGTTTCCAGCATATCTTAAAGCTCTAAGTCTGTTATAGCAATTGACATGGTTTTAAATTGTGAGAAAAATTCAGTGTATACAAACTGAAAATACTAAATACTGAAGAATTTCATAAGAAATATCAATCAAGAAATCTTGCCTGAATTCCTCTGCTTTCTGTTTTCATGTACTGAGCTCAGTACTGTCTTAGACTTTTGTATTCCTTCTAAAAGTTCAGTCATGGCTCATTCTGTCTCAAAGAACTTGTGTATTATTGTATCAGGGCAGGCATGGCCACCTGTCTGGAAAGAATGAGATTGCCCTGGAATGTGGACAGGAGAGAGAACCACAACTAGGGTGGACTAGTGAGTGAGCAAGGGAACAATGAAGGCTTCAAGTGAAAGAGAAAGCCATAGCTGAGAATGTTTCTGCGATGTTCAATTCCTCTTGAAAGGATTCCTGATCGTATAACTTAATGTAGTATCCTGGACCCTGGATGTATCGTGTCTATTGTAGTAACTGTTAAAAGGCATTTTCTCTTATTACACCTGAATTAATAGTGACTTAATTCTAGTATAAAATGCAATTTTATTTGACTATGCTAAAACTTTATTGGAATAATTTTGTAAAATTTTAAGTCTAAAGTGAGTCTGTGAAGTAAGCGTATTCTGTAATTCCCTTCCTTGTATGCCTGTCTTCATACTATAGCCTTCATTTTCTTCCCAGTGGTAAATACATAGACACCCTTCTGGGAAATAGTCTCAGTAGTCAGTGTACAGAGTGGACCTGAGAACAACCAACCCTGTGGGGAAAGTTACAAACACAGCAGTGTTTGGAGTTCAGAAAGTAGTGAATAAAAATAAGCAATAGCTGCCCATGACAGCCCTTGCCTCAAATGATCTAGAGCCTCTCATGTCTGGAAGAATATTGTTTTTGCATCCATTACTCTTGAAGAATCTAATGTGTTTTTCTAGAGAGAAATATAAACCCTTTGATGGTTTTAAGTAAGACTTTAATCTTTAAAGGAATTGGGCCTTCAGAACAATACTCTTCAATGCTTATCACTTGGAATGTATAAATACTGTGAACCTGTGATTGGATTAAACTTCTCTTCATCAATTTCCAAGAAGATATAATTAAAGATAGAGACATGTATTATATAATCCCTCAGTGAGCTCTATCCTACAGGTAATTCATGGCCACAAATTATTTTTTCCATCTCTTTTCCAATTAGATCTTTTAGATTTTTTTTCTTGTGGTGTGAGTGTGCCTCCTTTGGGTATATGCCCAAGAGTGGTATTGTAGGGTCTTGAGGTAGGCTGATTGCTAATTTTCTGAGGAATCGTCATACTGATTTCCACAGCAGCTGTACAATTTTTCACCCCCACCCCCAGCATTAACTTATTTTTTACATTCCAATGCCAGGTACCCCTCCTCTCCTCTTGTTTCCCCCACTTTACCCCACCCCACATCTTATCTGCTCCTCGGACAGGATAAGTCCTCCCCTAGGAACTCTACTAAGTCTGTCTCATCATCTCATTGAGGCAGGACCACAGCCCCTACCTCATGCCTAGGCTGAGAAGGGTATCTCCGTATACAATGGGCTCCACAAAGTCAGTTTGTCCATTACAGTTAGAACTTGGGTGCACTGCCAGTTGCCTCAATCATTGCTCCAGCCACACCACTGTCATCTGTATTCAGGGAATCTAATTCGGTCCTATGGAGGTTCCTGAGTTATCAGATAGAGTCAGTGATCTCTTACTAGCTTGGGTCTGCTGATTCTATGGGTTTCCCCATCATTGTCTTGACTCCTTTGTTCAAATTTTTGCTCCTCACTCACTTTGATTATACTCCAGGAGCACGGCCCATTGCTTAGTTGTGAATTTCTGCATCTGCTTCCATGTGTTTATGGAAGAGGGTTCTAGCTTCTCTGGGGTTGTGGATTGCCAGCTGGGATCTTTTGCTTTATATCTGATATCCACTTAGGAATGAGTACATAATATATTTGTATTTCTGGGTCTGGGTTACCTCACTCAGTTTTTTGTTTTGTTTTGTTTTTCTCTTTTTCTAGTTCCATCCATTTGCCTGCAAATTTCAAGATACCATTGTTTCTGACCACTGAGTAGTTCTTCATTGTGTAAATGTGCCACAGTTTCTTTATTTATCCTTCTATTGAGGGGAAACTAGGTTGTTTCCAAGTTCTGGCTATTAGGAATAATGTTATTATGAACATAGTTAAGCAAATGTCCTTGTGGTGTGAGTGTGCCTCCTTTGGGTATATGCCCAAGAGTGGTATTGTAGGGTCTTGAGGTAGGCTGATTGCTAATTTTCTGAGGAATCGCCATACTGATTTCCACAGCAGCTGTACAATTTTTCACCCCCACCCCCAGCATTGGAGGAGTGTCCCCCTTACTTGACATCTCTCCAGGATAACTTGTCATTAGTTATTTTGATTTTAGCCATTCTGATGGTGTAAGATGGAATCTCAGAGTTGTTTTGATTTGCATTTCCCTGATGGCTATGGATATTGAACACTTAAGTGTCCTCTCAACATTTGAGATTGTTCTGTAGAGAATTTTCTGTTTAGATCTGTATGTCTTTTTGTTTGTTCGTTTGTTTTTTGGTTTTTTTGTTGTGTTTTTCGAGACAAGGTTTCTCCGAGGCTGGAACTAGCTCTTGTAGACCAGGCAGGTCTGTAATTGTATGCCTTTTTTTGGGGGGGGGGGGTTTCGAGACAGGGTTTCTCTGTGCAGCTTTGGAGCCTATCCTGACACTCGCTCTGGAGACCAGGCTGGCCTTGAACTCAGAGAGATCCTCTTGCCTCTGCCTCCCAAGTGCTGGGATTAAAGGTGTGCGCCACCAACGCTTGGCACTGTATGCCATTTTTTAATTGGATTATTTGGTAGTTTGAAGACTAGTTTCTTGAGTTCTTTGTATGTTTTGGAGATCAGCTCTCTGTCAGATATGATGGAAAATCTTTTGCCATTCTGTACACTGCTGCTTTGTCTTATTGACTGAGTCCTTTGCTTTACAGGAGGTCCCATTTATTAATGTTACTCTCAGAGTCTATGCTACTTGTGTTCTATTTAGGAAATGTTCTCCTGTACCTAAGAATTCAACTGTGTTTCCCAGCTTCTCTTCTAGAAGGTTCAGTGTGAATGGATTTATATTGAAATCTTTGATCCATCTGGACTTGAGTTTTGTGCATGGTTATAGATATGGATCTATCTGCAGTCTTCTATATGTCAACAGCCAGTTATACCAGCAACACTTACTGAATGTGCTTTCTTTTTTCCATTGTATCTGTTTAGAGTCTTTGTCAAAAATTAAGTGTTCATAGGTGTGTGGGTTGACATCAGGGTCTTTGATTCAATTCCGTTGGTCCACCCATCTGTTTTTATGCTAATACCAAGCTGTTTTCAGTACTGTAGTTCTTATAATAGAGCTTGAAGCCAGGGATGATGATACATCTCTTCCTCCAATCAGTATAAGTGGAGCTTGTGCTTCAGTAGGTATCTCTTTCTCCAACTGGTATAGTTCGGGCCTATGGCTGTGTTGACCACACCTTCAGTTGCAAGTAGAGCAGAGCCTTCGGTGATCACTGCTCCTGGTGGAAGTGGGTCCAAGGCTCAGGTATGCACTCCTTGCGGTGCAGGTGGGGTTACAGCTTTGGTGGGTGCCCCTTCTATTGGCGGCGAGGCCACAGCTCCAGTGATTGTTCCTTTAGGTGTAGGTATGGCTGAGGTTCCAGTTGTCGAGGTAGCAGCAGGGTATCTCAAACCAAGAAATCACAGTGGATGCTGTTTGGGACACAGGTGCTCTTTCCTGGAGGAACTTCATGCAATGGCTTCTGGAAGACACTGCTGGAAGCTGCTCCTGTTGTCTGCCACCAATCACTCCCTGGTTCTGGGCTGGTGGCTCGGGTCTCTCTCTGACACTGTTCCTGTGCCTGAGGCTTGACTTTCCTCTGATGATGTTCACAATCCTGAGGCTCCAGCCTCTCTCTCTCCAGTAAGAGATTTTTGAGAAAGATGAGATATCTGTTATAACTCACTGACCTTTGAAGGCTCTCATGCTGTGTTCGTGAGAATCCATACAATTGCAGTGAATGAAAAATGTCCATTGCTGGGAGCTCTCATCTAAGTAGTTCCATGTTCACTTATGTTAAATGACAACTTAGGGAGACAGTCATTTATCACATGGTTTTTTTTGTTTGTTTATTTGGTTGGTTTGGTTTTGGTTTTTTGAGACAGGGCTTTACTATGTAGCTTTGGAGCCTATCCTGGCACTTGCTCTGCAGTCCAGGCTGGCCTCGAACTCTCAGAGATCTGCTGCCTCTGCCTCCCGAGTGCTGGGATTAAAGGCATGAGCCACCAACGGCCCTACTTTATCACTTGTTTATTATTGGAACAAGCCCTATTAATCTGAACTGTACTCATTTTCAGCGAAGTATTGCAAATGTGATCCTGTCCATCACCATGTGAAGACTGAAAAGGAGTCCTGTCAGTGTAATGAGCTTGGCAAAGTGCCTCATGACCCCTCCACATGTGCACTTTATAGAGCAAGTGAAACTACAGAAAACTCTGATAACTACAAGCGACACCATTGTCAGACATGCAGGAAATGCTTCAAGACTGCCACATACCTCAGAGAACACGAGAGAATTCATACTGGAATTAAACCTTTCAAGTGCAACGTTTGTGAAAAATCCTTTACCCAGCGTTCAAGTCTTAAAATACACCAAAGAGTTCATACTGGGGAGAAACCTTACAAATGTAAAGAATGTGGAAAGTCATTTCGTCAGTTGTCAGGAATTAATAGCCATCAGAAAAGGCATACTGGAGAGAAACCTTACAAGTGTAAGGACTGTGATAAATCCTTTGCCTATTCTTCCACTGTCAAGAAACATCAGAAAATGCACATTGCTGGGAGACACTATAGTTGTCAAGAATGTGGCAAGATCTTTCTTCAGCTTTCACATTTTAAAAGCCATTACAGACGCCATATTGTAGAGAAGCTTTACAAGTGCAATGAGTGTGACAGACACTTTCCCGGCTATTCATCATTGAGTAGGCATATGAAAACTCATTCTCTAGAGAAGTTTCACAAATGCAAAGAATGTGGTAAGTCCTTTGTTAAATTATCACTTCTTAACAGGCATTACAGAATCCACACTGGTGAAAAACCTTACAAATGTGAGGTATGTCACAAATCCTTTATCTGCAACTCAACTCTTAGAAGACATCAGAAAATCCATACTGGGGAGAAACCTTACAAATGTGAGGTATGTGACAAGTCCTTTACCTGGAAATTATACCTTAAAAGACATCAGAATGTTCACACCGGAGAGAAACTCTACAGATGTAAGAAATGTGACAAGTCTTTTACTAGCCGCTCATATCTTAGATCCCATCAGAAAATTCATACTGGAGAGAAACTTCATAAATGCCAAGATTGTGACATGACCTTTACGCATATGGCAAAGCTTAGAAAACATCAGAGAGTTCATACTGGAGAGAGGCCGTACACTTGTAAGGAATGTGACAAATCCTTTATTAGTTGCTCACATCTTAGAAGACATCAGAGAGTTCATACTGGAGAGAGACCTTATACTTGTAAGGAATGTGACAAATCTTTTACTAGGTGCGATTTTCTTAGAAGACATCAGAGAGTTCATACTGGACAGCGACCTTACAGTTGTAAGGAGTGTGACAAATCTTTCACTAGGTGTGAGCATCTTAGAACACATCAGAAAACTCATACTGGAAAGAAAACTTCCAAACCCAAAGACTGACATATCCTATGTTCATATTATAAGACTTTGAAGACGTCAGAAAACTCATACTAGAGGGACAAATACCATTGTAAACAATGTGATGTAGCATTTATGTTCTATTCTCTGCTTACAAATCACAACAGTATATATAATAGAAATATAAGGATAAGAAAATTGTAAAAGACTTCAATGAGGTTTACATTTTAGAAAATATCTCAGGGTTTATGCCAAAATGAAATTCTCTAAATGTTACTATGGTAAAGGCTTCTTATTTCTTTTAATGTGTATTATGCTTTGACTGCTGTAGGTCTGTTGTGGGTGGAGGCCAGAGGTGTCATCAACATCCAAAAATTCATAACAGTTCCAGGCATGATGGTGCTAGCCTTCAATCTTTCACTCAGGAGACAGGAGAAGGGGATCTCTGAGTGTGAGGCTTTCCTGATAATCATAGTGAGTTCCAAGCTAGCTGGGATTACATGAACCCTGTGTCTTAAAAACAAAAAAACACTCATAATGAGGACAAAATGTAATAACATAAAAAAATGTGAAAAGGCCTTGAGTTTTGCCTCTTTTGCTGTGCATCACAAAATTCATCTTCTAACCAGCCAAGTAAAAGCATACTTTTACAATTCCTGTTTTGTTGTTCATTGGAGACTCTGTCCCTGAAATGCATTCAATTTAACAGATCTTTTACCTAGTTTCAAATTGTACACACACAAACAAAGCAAAAACATAGTTGGTCCTGCCTGCTCCCCCATTTCAGTAAGGTATTTTCCATTCCCCTGGAGGGTTGGGAGGAGGGGTGGACACTGGTGGGATCATCCAACTAAGCTGGAGCCCCCTCACCCCCACCCCAAGGTCTGTTTTGAGGAAGTGCCCTGGCTTGGCAGGGTGACTGACTCTAGAGGTCAGTCACCCTGTAACTGACTGAGCTGCTCTGGCCCACCATGTCTGGCCACAGGTGCCCTGGATGAGGCCCAGCTGTTTTATATACCCTGCCTAAGCATCATCTAAGCCTCTCCTGTCTCTGTCCCTGTGCCGGGTACCCATGCCTGAAGCAATCCTCCTTGTGTGAATTCCTTGGCACTTCGGCATAGGCGTCATGGACCTTGGGCTGGTCTGGATCGACTAGAAAGAGGAAGACAAACCAGGGCATTTAGCTCCTTCTCACCATGCGTAATGGGAGCTTGCACACAGTAGGCTCTCATTCTTCTAATTAATGGATAAAACGGGGAAAATGGGCAATAACATGAAACACAGGTGCAAGGTTCTATTTAGCCGTGAGGGAGGAAGCCTCAGCGAGAGTGTGGACATGAACTCCAGCAGGTTTCTGTCTGACAAAGAGAAAAGCATCAGTCTGGGAGAATCCACTCCCTAGCGGCAGAGCAGCCCCTTACGAGAAAACATTGCCTTACTGCTGGGACCTTTTCGAGAGGAAATAAAAACTGCCACAGGGATCCTTTTGATGGTCCAAGTAAGCTCCCAGAAGGACAGTGACTCCAGTGTCACCACGGGAACAAGGCTTTCGAAAAGAGACTCCAAGTCACCACATGCCCCTTGGGGAGGGAAGAAGAAACATTCCAGTTCCACAAAGACCCGGAATTCATTGGAAACGGAGAGAAAACTTCGGTTGAAGTCTTAGTTCTACGGTTTAGAATTGACAGGCGTTCTGGAGTCATCTCCATCAAAGATAAGGACAGTGTTTCCAGCCCTGCAGTCTGAGGCAGAGGCTCCAGGACACTGGATTTGTGTTTCCCCATGAGAACTTACATCAAGCTGTCAAACCCTCTCTTTTCCAATAAAAGAAAAAATTCACCTCTCTGAATTAATTCTGGAGAAATGCTCTTTTCCTGCTGCCTCCGATTTAGCACAAAAATGGCATTGGATTTAGCAGCATACAGCTTCTGTGAGACTACATCTAACATTTTTGGCACATTTGATCCCTCACTGGTGTCTCCAGAAGATGAAGGAGATAGACTCCAAGATAGAAGATGGCTTAGTATCAAAGGGGACGCCCCCAACCAATGCCACAAATACACACATTTGCGTCTACTGCACAGGTCAATCCATTGTACAACCTGGGAACAAAGTTAGCCACCTGGGATGATGGAGATAAGTGGTGATGGTTCTTCCGTACCAAAAAAAGGAATTGTAACTCAGAAGAGGTCTCAACCATCCTGTCCCTGCAGTCATGGTGACAGAAGCAGCACCAAGTGTCCTGGGAACTCCCCTTGCATGTTAGCAGACAGGGAACTCGGAAAGTTTAAATGCAGTTCCATTACACACACTGCCTTGTACAAGCAGAAGCCCTTGTGCAAGGGAAACCTAAAGGAATGTTTTTTTTGGGGGGGTTGGTTTTTTTTGCTAAGGGACTCTGCACAGGAGAACTACCTCCTCTCTGGGAGCTCACACCTCCTCAACAGATCCCAGCACGCCCTAATGGAACAGTGGAACCACAACTTCAGCTTCAATGCCCACGACCCTTGTGTGTTTCACTCCTCCACTGTCACTGGGCTCCTGGAACATTATAAAGACCCAGCTCTTGCACGCTGTTTGAACCATTGCTTACAAATGTGTGTGCCCTTGTATTTGGGGCACAAACATTCAGGACTGAGACTTCATATTGATGGATTTTTCCTGTGATGAATATGAAATGTCCTTCATCTCTTTTGCTTACCTTTAGTTTAAAGTCTAATTTGGTAGATATTAGAAGAGCTACACCAGCCTGCTTCTTAAGCCCATTTGATTTGAAAGTCCTATACCAAACCTTTACTATGAGGAATGTCTGTCTTTGAGGTAGAGGTGTGTTTCCTGTATGCCGCAGAGGGATGGATCCTGTTTTCATATCCATTCTGTTAGCCTGTATCTTTTTATAAGCAAGTTGGGCCCATTGATATTAAGGGATATTAATGACCAGTGATTGTTAATTCCTGTTAATTTTTGGTGGTAGTGTGTTTGTGTGTTTCCCTTCTTTAGGGTTTATCTATTGCATGTGTTTTCATGGGTGTAGCTAACTTCCTTGGTTTAGAGGTTTCCTTCTACTTTCTGTAGGGCTGGGTTTGTAGATAGGTATTGTTTAAGTCTGGTTTTGTTATGGAATACCTTGTTTTATCTAGCTATAGCGGTTGAAAATTTTGCTGGATATAGTAGTCTGGGTTGGCATCTATGGTCTATTAGTATCTGCATAACATCTGTCCAGGACCTTCTTGCTTTCAGGGTCTCCATTGAGAAGTCAGGTGTTATTCTGATGGGTCTGCTTGGCTTTTTTTCCTTTGAAGCTCTTTGTATTTTTCCTTATTCTGTATATTTTATGTTTTTATTATTATGTGGCAAGAGGACTTTCTAGGGGGTCCTGTCAATTTGGTGTTCTGTAGACTTCTTATATCTTCATAGGCATGCCCTCCTTTAGGTTGGGAAACTTTTCTTCTATAATTTGGCTGAATATATTTTCTGTGCCTTTGAGTTGGTATTCTCCTTCTTCTATCCCTGTTATTCTTAGGTTTGTTCTTTTCATGGTGTCCCAGATTTCCTGGATGTGTTGTGTTATGAATTTTATGGCCTTAATGTTTTCTTTGACCGATAAATCTATTTCCTCTATCGTGGGTAACTTCAATGCCCGATTCTCTCTTCCATCTCCTGTATTGTATTGTTTATGCTTGCATCTGTACCCAGATTTTTGATTTCCAGAATTCCCTCCATTTGTGTTTTCTTCATTGCCTCTATTTCAGTTTTTAAGTCTTGGACTGTTTGATTGCTTTTTCTTGGCTTTCTTTAATAGATTTATTAATTTCTCCCAATTATTTTTGTCTTTTCCTCAATTTCTTCAAGGAAATCTTTCATTTCCTCTTTGAGGGTCTCTATGATCTTCATAAAGTTACTTTACAGTCATTTTCTTCTGCTTCTTCTGTTCAGGTCTTCTGGTTGTAGGAACAATAGGTTCTGGGGTGCCATATTGCAATTTAGGTTGGTGAATATATTCTTGTATTGATGTCTACACATCTCTTCCTCTTATCAGTGTAGGCAATATCTTTGCCTTTTGGTCTACTCATTGCAGCTGTTGCCTGTGTCTCAGGAAGCCATTCTTAGTCCACTCTGTGCAGTTGCTCTCTCTGTCTCAAGGAGCCACTGAGGTCTAGTTTTGAATTCTCTGACCATAAGCCAAGATAAAGGGAAGCCATTTTTATGGGCCCAGACAACTTATTTCAGTAACTCTTCTTGCATGCATATATGTATATTCATATGCATAAATATTCCTTTGGGGTTGTTGTAGCACCCAACTTTATCACTGCATTTTGGAGAAAGGCAGGCAGATCTCTGAGTCTAAGATAAGCCTGGTCTACAGACCAAGTCTGTGACAGCCAGTGCAACACAGAGAAACTTTGCCTATAAAACAAAAACAAACAAAGAAGCAAAGAAAGAATAATGAAACTACATAATCCTAAACATAACCATCTGTGTCCATAGCATGTTACTTGTATGTGTGTTTTCAAGGGTATGATATTAGATAACCAATTGATAGGCTGTTCCTGAGGTGAGACCATGTCTCCTGCTCCCTGGCTGCCTGTAGTTTTCTGTGTAGGTCTTTGTAACATGTAATCTTTCTGTAATCCACATTGTGGTGTCCATTTACTTGTCCTTGCCTTTCTCCCATTACGTGGGCATGTTGGGGAAATTTTAGAGATGTAGATTCTGGCATTACCTAGGTGTGAGGGCTACTCTTGGTTATCAACTTGACTACAACAGGAATGAACTACATTTCAGAAATGAAGAGTACACCAGTGAGATTACTTTTGCTTGGTTTAAACCCACTTGTAATCTGGACCTTGGGAATGGGAAGACACACCTTTTGAAATGGTTTTGAGGCTGGAAAGTTAAACCTTCAATCTAGGCCATATCTTCTCCTGGAAGCATATATAAGGACAGGGAAAATTGAAGCTTTTGTTTCTTGCCTGCTTGTGGGCTCATTTCCTTGGTAGCATATCCATTCCTTCACTGGCATTGAAGCCTTCTTCTTTAGAATTCCATCATATACTGAAGACCACAAGAGACATACAGCCTGGTGGATCGAGCAACTACTGGATTTTTGGATTTTCTATTTTTCTTTTCACAGCTAGTAATTAGCTGGAGAGCAGCCTATAAGTCATATAAATTGTGTGTGTGTGTGTGTGTGTGTGTGTGTGTGTGTGTAGAGAGAGAGAGAGAGAGAGAGAGAGAGAGAGAGAGAGAGAGATTTATTCTCTAATTCGGTTACTCTAAAGAACCCTGTATATACAGATTTTGGGGTACCAGAAGTGGCTCTAGAACAGCAGAAATATAAAGATGAATCCTTTAAGTATCTGGAATATGCTTTTCAATTTACCAGCACCTTCAGGTACTAAAACCTGTCCACTCACTTTTTGGAGAGCTTGGGTCATACTGAAAGCCCATGGTGAATTGCAAAGTTAAGGAGATACATGCATTTTATTATCCTGATTCACCAATTGTGAGTATTTGAGGACTCTGTATATGAAACTTTGGATTGTTTTCAAGAAAATAAGGGAAATGATGCACCTGGTTATTTGCTCTTAGCATCCCTGGATAAATTGACACAGGATAGGGATGAGTTCCATGACAGAACTAACCAACTTCTAGCATTTCAGAATACAGAGAGGAACTACAAAGAAGTTAGTTATAAAATTGACTGGATCCAGGTGTAAATAACCAGTCTAAAATGTTTCTTAAGTGTGCCCTGGAAGAGAATCTTCCCCAGCAGCCAAAGACCATGAGTTGTGGAAAATCAAACAAAAACCCTCCTTGTAAGGTGGGCTGTGCTACAGCAAAAATTCAAGTCCCAGCCTCAGACAGTGTGAGCAGTTGCAGTAAGAGTTAATAATGGGATCCTATAACTTGGGGTGTGGATGTGTGGGAGGACCCTATTGCATCTGAGAACTCTAATCTTCAGATGCTCAAGGGTTTGTGTCACCTGAGGAAGTGGTACCCTCAGCCCCACCTCTTGAAATATTGCCTTTTCCACATTTGATGAGTACACTAATCCTTCATTTTATGCTAAACCATAAGTTGCTTTCTCTGAAGAAAAGGCCTGGTAAGATAACACTGATGTTCTACAAGGTCCACCAATAGCTGCCCCTAGACCTAAAACCAAACGTACAACAAAAGCAGCCTCTTAGAGGGGTGGTAGAAAGTGGAGCCCATGAGGAGGTTGCTACACTACTAAATTAAATCTAGCAGACATCGGGGTATATGGGTGGGAAATGGGTTTTAATGGTATGAGATAATGTTGGAAGGAACATAAAACTAGATAGGGCTGAGTTTATTGATATCCATCTGAGTGGAGCTTCTAGGTTTAATATGGAAGATCACCCAATTAAAATAGGTGTCAAAAGTTTACTTGAGGCCTGCAGACATGGCTCAGAGGTTAGAGAACACTGACTGCTCTTCCAGAGGTCCTGGGTTCAATTCCCAGCAACCACATGGTAGCCCACAAAGATCTGTAATGGGATCTGATGCCCTCTTCTGACCTGAAGGCATACATGCAGACAGAATGCTGCATACTAAATAAATAAATCTTAAAAATAAATAAAGTAGCCAGGCGTTTGTGGTGCATGACTTTAATCCCAACACTCAGGAGGCAGAGGCAGGCAGATTTCTGTGAGTATGAGACTAGCCTGGTCGACAAGAGCTAGTTCCAGGACAGCATCCAAAGCCACAGAGAAACCCTGTCTCAGAAAAGAAAAAAAGTTTACTTGAATGATTGACTGAAGCTTTTATCAAAAGACAGCCTTCTGCCTCAGTGAAACTCTTAGGAGTTTGGTGGTGTGGGGTGTGCTGAGATATTCCTTCTGAAGAGAGAGATAAATTATTGCCCCCTGGATACACCCATCACCCAGGAAGAAGCACAAGGTTTCGTGGGCCCATTCAGATGCTGGAATGAGCACATTCCCCACTTGGATGTGTTACTTTGGCCCGTATCCCCAGTGAGTAGGAAACGTGCTACCTGTGTATGGGGTCTGGAGCAGGAAAATGTTTTTCAACAGATCAAGGGTGTTGTGAAGGCTGCTCTACCACATGGACCATATGAGCCAGCAGATCCGATGATGCCTGAGATGCCAGTGGCAGATAGGGATGATGCTTGGAGCCTTTGGCAGGCTGACATAGGTAAATCGTGGGCGCGACCATTGGGATTTTGAAGCAAGAATCTATCTTCATCTGCAGCTAACTATTCTCCCTCTCATAGACACCTCTTATGCCCTCCCCCCGGGGGGTGACAAGAGTGAGTGAGAGAACTAACCCTGCTGTAAGCTAGTTAGAGCACACAGGAGAGTGGGCCCTGACATCCAGCTGGGCAACATACTAGGGCTGTCCCTGTTGTCCTTGTCAGAGAAGCCATCCCTGAGGGAGTGAGAATGAAAGAGCTGACCCTGCAAACCCTCATGTGCTGCCACAGCAACTGGGAAAGAGGGTCCTGAACCTTGTCTGGGCAAAACAGTAGAGCTGGCCCTGGCAATATGAGTCAGGGGGACCAGGAACTGAGGGTCTGAGAATAGAACTGGCCCTTGAGGCTGCACTGGGTGGGCTGGCCCAGGCAATTTTGCAGAACTCCTCTGTGTCTCAAGGGGCCACAATACAGCTTCCAACACATTTTTTTTACACAGGATTATTCTTTTTGTTTGGAGGGGGGCTAGAGAGATTGTTCAGAGGTTAAGAGCACTGGCTGCTCTTCCAGAGGTCCGGAGTTCAATTCCCAGCAACCACATGGTGGCTCAACAACCATCTGTGATGAGATCTGGCATGCAGGTGTATATGCAGGCAGAACACTGTACCCATAGTAAATAAATAAATCTTTTTTAAAAAGAAACAAAAAACACAGGATTTATTCATTTCATTTGTTTTCATTTACATTTGGTTTCTTTGTTTTGTGTTGTCTTTCATTTTTCTTGTGAATTTGGTTTTGTTTGGAGTGAGGGAAGTTGCAAGGGCAGACTGCTGATGTGAGGGTACAAAGGGGATAAGTGGGATCAGGATGTGTGATGTAAAATTCACAAGAATCAATGTAGGTTGAGAGAGAGAGAGAGAGAGAGAGAGAGAGAGAGAGAGAGAGAGAGTGTTAGTTCTTGCCTGCTATTCAACCTTAGTGGAAACTGAATGATGGACAATGAGCCACCAAGTTACCATGTGATCTGAGCTGCCCATCATGAGCTGGGCGTTATCTGACTCACCAGCTCATGAAACAGGACATTCACAGCAGCAATTATAGACGTGGTAGATGTGAGCATGTCCTGAAGACCCAGGAAAGTTACATGAAGAAGTTGCCAAACGCAATGCTGTCTGCTGCCAAGCATTCACTTTTAGCCTCACGGTGTGTCCCTCTGAATGGTTGACTGAGGTTGCCTAGGGCCTGGTTCCCTGGTGGCTCTGCACATTATAAGACACCACCCACGCAGAAGCTGACAACTGCAGCATTGTAACCCCTTTCTGGGACAAGCCTGAAAGACACAGGAAAAGGGAATTCTTCACAGCGGACAGAACTTTAGGCAGTTCACACCGTTACACAGTTTGTTTGTTGTTCTCCAAATGGCTAAATGTGTGATTGTTCGCTGACTCGCTGGCTGTGGCCAGAGGATGGGCTGGATGGTGAGGGCCTGGAAAAAGCATAACTGGAAAACTGTAGATCTCTCCAAGTGGGCAAAGGATATGAAGATATTCCATGTAAATATTCACCCAAAGGTGGCTCAGTTTAAGAGGACTTCAGTAATCAAGTAGATAGACTGGCCCATTCTGTGGACAGTCAGCCTCTTTCCCTATCCATTCCTGTCATTGCCTAATGGGCCTGTGCACAAAGGGGCCATAGTTTCCACAAATGCTGGTTATGAATGGACTCAGCAACGTGGACTTCTGCTCACCGAGGCTGGCGTGGATACAGCTGCTCCTGAGTGCCCATAGCATAGGTCAACATGAATCCCCAGACACGGCACCATTCTGCAGAGTGTCCAGCCAGCAACCTGGTGGCAGATTAACTACATTGCACCACTTCTTCCATGGGAAGGACAATGCTTTGTCCTTACTGGAGTAGGTACTTATTCTGCTTATGGATTTGCTTTTCCTTCGTGAGATGCTTCTGCCAAAGCCACCATCTGTGGACTACAGCACGCGTTATCAACCATCATGGAATTCCACAGAGTATTCTGACCAAGGAACTCACTGCACAGCCTAAGTGCAACAGTGGGCCCACGATCATGGAATCCGCTGATCTCACCATGTTCCCCACCATCCTGAAGCAGCTGGCCTTACAGAAAGAAGGAATGGTGTTTTTGTTGTTGTTGTTGTTGTTGTTGTTTAAAGATTTTATTTATTTATTATGTATACAACATTCTGCTTCCATGTATATCTGCACAGCAGAAGAGGGCACCAGATCTCATAACGGATGGTTGTGAGCCACCATGTGGTTGCTGGGAACTGAACTCAGGACCTCTGGAAGAGCAGTCGGTGCTCTTAACCTCTGAGCCATCTCTCCAGCCCCAGGAATGGCGTTTTGATTAAATAGTTACAGGGCCAATTAGGTGGCAGCAGCCTGGAGAGCTGTGGCAGGGTTCCCCAGAAGGCAGTGTATGCTTTGAATCAGAAACCAATATATTACATGGCTTCTCTTTTAGCCAGGATCCACGTGTCCCAAGAATCAAGGGGAATCCTGTATCACCCCTAGTAACCCACTAGGAAGTTTTTTTCTTCCTGTTCCCTCAATCTTAAATTCTATTGGTCCAGAAATTTTGTTTCCAGACAAGGGAGAGTTTCTGCCAGGAGATGAAACAAACATCCCATTCTCCTAGAAGCTCAGTCTCCCCCTGCTCGCTTTTGGCTTCTAATGCCCTTAAACCAACAAGCTAGGAAAGGAGGAAATGTTTTAGGAGGAGTGATTGTTCCACGTTACCATGGGAGGAATGTTTTCCTCTCTATTTGTTTTTTGCTTTTTAACTCACTGAGTTTAACCAGGGCCATCTGTGAGACTGTGGGTTTGGAGCTATGTGTTGGGAGTCTCCTGGGCTCAGCAGAGGACGACAGCTAAAGGCAGTGATTGTCCTCCTACAATCCATCCATAGACAACATTTGAGAGGGAAAGGGTGGGCCCTGTGAGCCTTTGCCTTCTTAGACTGACTGTGGTCTAGTGTGAGGTCAATGCAGCACAGCTGCTGTTGGTTTCTGATTACAACAGCTGTATGGAGTCTAGAGAATGGCCCCTCTTACTCCCTTTCCTCCTCCTCTTTCTCAATGTTCCCAGACCATAGATGGGATTCTGTAACGGATGTTTTCTGGGCTGGGTCCACATAACTTCTTTATTTTCTGCATCTGGGAAAGCAAGAGTCTCTGCCGTCACCACTGGATCTTTTTAAAACTCATTTTTTATGTTTCATTTAATATCTTAAGCACTAGTCACAGAAGACAAACTTAAACTCGTTCCTGAATTACATCTGGGGCAGCCGATAGCCTGTGCATTGACCAATGCATTAAACTTTTTTCCCTTTGTTTTATCTAAAAGCACATTCAGCATAAGTTACAGAAGACAGACTTGTTCCTTCGTTAGAAAATAGCAAGACCACTATCCAGTAGTGAAAGCAGTACACGCAACATGAATTCAGCCCTGTTGGGGTTCGCAATAGGCTTACGACTGACTTCCACCTATTTCTTTTCAAAATCCAAGTTCCCGAAATGCCTCTTCCCCAAGCCACAGTTGCTGCAGTGTTTGGTTTTGGCTTGTCATGTTTGTGTTGGCGATGAGACGCTGGCTTCTGAATTTAGCCTGTGATCTTTTGATGTAAGTTGTAGCCCAGGAGGCTGGTAGTCGAGGTTGGGCTGTCTGTCTTTTATGTGAAGGTCTCAGCACACAGTGCGGGGTCAGACACCGGGGTGCAGCGTCCTCCTGGCTGCAGCTCTGGTCTAGGCTGCAGCAAGCGTGTGTGGAGTCTGTGCAGAGCGGGTCCAGGGCGGCCTGACAGCCGAGCTGTGAGCAAGGCGGCGGGAGATGCAGGGGGAGGGACGGGTCCCCCGATGGGGTGGGGACAGTCACCCGGAAACAGAAGATGGGAGGCGGTAGCCCATTGGCTGGGTGTAGAATAAGGACGGAGAATGGGTTGGGTTAGAGGAGTGACGTGCACAGGAGCTGGGGCAAAATTTGCGTGAACACTGGAAATTTGGACGGTGGAGGCAAAGTCCGCAGTGCCGAGTGCCCGGTTCCCTGTCGTTGCTCGGGGTCCTGCACGGTGGGAGCGGCGCGCTGCAGACCCGGGTGCGGAGGACGCGGCGGGTCCGCGGGGACCTGAGACCTCGGGATCCGCGGTGTCCGCGCTCGCGGGGCGGCCTGGGAAAGTCAGCAGTCAGCAGCGCAGTGGCGGGAACCGCAGCCCGGCGGCCCTGGAAGCTCCCAGGTCAGAGGAGCTGCGGGGCTGGGACCCGGGAGGGAGGGAGGAGCGGGGGTGCGAGCGGTTTCTCTGCTGCTCATCAGGAAGCCGGCTCCCAAATTCTGCTGTGCGTGTCTTTCCTTGTCGGTAAATTTTCGATCGTAATAACTCGAACAATCCTGTTTTTTTTTTCTCGCCCATTATCTTCTGATACTGAAATATTCTTATACTCATTCTTATATATGAGTAGCGTGTTTGATTTTATCTGTTGAGATTTGCAAGCACGACAAAGCTCTGGCAATTTACAATGATCCACACTAACTTCCGTGTTATACACTTCCCTGTTCAAGAGAGAGGCATTGGATCTGGGGTCTTGGGTTTCCTCTGGACTTTTAGATATTAATCATGAATGTAACGCCTGCAAATTTCATTGAATCTGAAAGTTCCCCAAGTATGGTTGTAGGCATTAACCTTTAAAAGTAAACTTTTTATCCATCATAAATTTCCCATCTGAGACTTATGCACTCCGTGCTGTAAATACTGCATTCCAAAAAGTGTCTTTGCCAGGCCTGGTGGCACAGGCCTTTAATCCCAACCCTCAGAAGGCAGAAATAGGTGGATTGCTTTGAGTTGGAGGCGGGGGAGGTCTACAAAGTGAGTTCCAGGACAGCCAGAGCTCCGTGGTGAGTTCCTGTCTCAAAAAAACAAGAAAATTTAAACAACAAATAGACAATGAAAAGCACAGTGTCAGATCACAGTATCTTCACAGTTAGAAAAGGTGTTATAAGCCTCTTTTGGTGGACCTTGGAGTCCCTTGCTAGCCTAGTCTATGGAGTCAGTTTAAGAACAGCCAAAATGAGAAAAGAAATTTAAAAGTATTATAGCGGCTTCTACTGCCACCTGGGGCCATGGTGACATCCTAGCCCCCCAGCTGCTTCCTAGGACCTTGTCTGGATCTTGGGTGTGGCCAATACTGATTTCTGTGGCCCATTTCTCCACCACAGGCCACATGGACGATGACTCAGATATAGGTGTCTTTAGGGCTTTATCGCACACCGCTCTGCAAGTTTGTGAATTTTTTTTTTTTGAATGAGTCTCAACGTCTCCCAGAGTAAAGTGAAATCCTCAGACAAAAAAAGAAAAGTTTCAAGAAATGTTCTCTCCCTCCTGCGTTGTTTGTGTGCCTTTGGGAGGTGTCAGGCTTCATAATTTTTTTTGGCTTCGTTATAAATTCATAATGTCACGAGTGCATAATATTCTCATCCCAATCATTCAGTACCATTTCCGCCCCTGAGTTTGGACTGAGCTGTGATTGGAAGTGGGATTCAGGTTACAATAACTGAAATTGATTGCCAATTGTTTTCGGTATTCTCACAGGGAAGGACAGTTGGGGAATCATTTGTCTAGTCCAATGTTTCATTTTTGACGTATCTCCTGGGCACGGTACTGTGGTAGAAATGTGGGTGCTTTCTGAAGAGTATTTTTCTCATGTGCAGGGCTCACTGACCTGCCAGACCTGCTCACCTGTGGAGCCTCTGCCCGGTAGATGGAGAGAGAAGAGCCAGTAGTTAAAGCTCCAGGTACGTTGGAGAGATTGATGAAGGGGTGGCAAGGGGTGTGAATGAATGTGGAAGCTGGGCATGAAATCAGCTTTGCCACATCCTGTTTCACTAGACGTAAGTCTGAAGACTGCCACTCAGAAAGGTCTCAGGATTATCCTAATGCAGGCGTGAGAAGTCTTTCTACAGAAGAAATGAAAACGGAGGCAAGTAAAATTGTACTTGACCAAAGCCTGTGAGCGATGCTGTCCTTACCCTGCTCGCGTCACTGATCATGTCCTCAGACGATTACCAATGATCTTCAGTTCTGCAATCTTCATATAAAATGATGAAAATTAATTCCTCCAGTTTTGTTCATTGTTTCCAGAATTTTGGAGCTTTTGGTATTCTAGCATGTTCTCTCCATTTGGGTTTTAATGTTTCCATTCCTGAGAATAATGCCAGAGGATATTTGATAAGAATCAGGAAGTATATTTACAGCCTGCTACATTCCGTCTATACTGTCTGCTATTGTCTGTTGGAAATTAGGGTAAATACTGAGAATGCAGTGAGGACTTATGCTAACTTAGTAAGTAGTGGTTGTAGGTTCTCCTCTAGGATCCATGCTTTTGCTAGCCCTGGGGAAACTGGCTAGGTTTCCAGTACCAGGCATGTTCTCCCTCTTGTTGAGAGGGTCTTAATTGAATTAGAAGCTGTTGGATACCAGGAAAGTTTGAGTGCCACTCCTGGACCCTTAGGGTCATTGTGCAGTGCAGATCATTGTTGTGGTCCACAGGTGTCATGGGACTGTTGGCTGTTCTTCCCTTTGGAAGCTTGCATGTTGCCTTCTGGAACCATGAAAGCTAGGCCCCTGGGAGGAGGCTTTAAGATCAGTTCCATTTTGAGTCTAGGCTTTGAGTCTGAAGTGTGTGGCTTCTTCAAAAACAGGGATGACAGTGACGATTCAAAAGGCAGGTTTCCCCAAGGCTTTGCAAGTGAGGGTTCCTCCAACGGAAATCATGAGGATCTCGCTGGGTCAGCCTAGTGATTATTGTATGACCCCTGTGGCTTTTAGCAATTCCCCATATTTCATTTCATAAATGCAGTGTATGAAATTCTCTCTGTGCAATGGACATAGCACATCCTACTTATATGAGGACTGGAAGAAAAAATAAAAGTAAAAAGATGAGTGTTCATATAATTTCTAAATTGATAAAAAGTTTCCATGAGGAGTTATTATGAACAAAATTTTTAACTGAATTAACAAGGTAATGAGCTATGTCCTCTGCTGAAGAAAGCTGGAGCCTGGAATGGCTAATAGTATTGATCTGAGAATGTAAAGTGCCCGAGTCTATGCCTGGCTGGGAACTATTCTAAACACCTTTCAAGTGAGCCTGTACCTGCTCTCATGACATAGATCCATCTAAAGTCAGCATGACTCGATGTTGTTAAGCTTGTCTAAAAGTTGTAGCTTTGAATTATCAGAAGAGGAATGCTAGTTTAGGGTGTTAGTTTTGTCTATTAGTCTTTGATTCATTGTATTAAATTATTAACCTTCGCATTTATGAAGCATCGTTAGAGTTTACCTGAGTTTGTGGTGAGCATCTGCAGGACCAAGCCTGTAGTTGAAGTTAAACTAATAAGTTAAACTTGAAATTAAAGCAATAATAAAACTGTTTTAGCTATGAGAGGGCAGAACCAACTCTCTCAAAATGTATATAGTAAAATTTTCACAACAGAACAGTTGTCAGAGACACATAAAGACGTTGTCTGAGACCACATGCATTACAGGATCTCGGGCAGAATCTATACAATTAGCAATAGAACGTTTTTAGAAGTCAGTTCAGCCCCTGGACTGTAGAGTTCAATATAGCAAAAAAAAAAGGTGGGGTGGGGGGTGTAAGTGACAAAGTTGTATAGAAGTTGCTCATGGTTGCTTCCTGCTGATAAGGGGTGACGTTGAGAGGGAGAGCGGGCTGTTTTAGACTCTGTGAGGCCTGCAGGCAGCTTGGGAGCAGTCTGTGTGTCCTGAGAATGCAATAGGGCCCCCTGGAGTGAGAGCTGGAGGCTGGCGCTCAGGGCTGCAGCAAGGCTGTGGTCAGAGGAAGAGCAATCTGTAACACTTTAAATGATTATAAGTCTGGTGGTGGGATAAATATATGTTAATAGGAGAATATGAAGTTTAGGAATTTTGGAGATGAAACTTTTTTTCATAGGTACACACTTGCAATTTCTATGTGTACAGTAGCTGAAGAGAAAAAGGCGGTCCAGGCCAGGCAGAGAGGGAAAGTTTCTCCACCCTCCCAAAAAATTGGCAGGTGGGAAAACAAGCAGCAGACAAGCAATACTTATCTTTAGGTTTATTTTGACCTGTGATGAAATTGAAGGATCCAAATTGATCTCTTGAAGCTTATAAGAGTGTTTCTTAAGAGGCAAAAAAAAAAAAAAAAAATTGTTACTTATTATTATTTGTAGTCTGCATTGAAATGTGTGTGGAAGAGGCAAAGAGGCTCATTTTGAGTCATAATAGAAGCTTTGAAACCTAAAACTAATTTTGGTTAAAAGGAGTAATATTTCCTTTCCTGTTTAGAAGGCTGTATGTATATAAATTAAAGTGATGTCGCCATCAAAATCAGAAGACTTTTTCAGTTTTACATTTAAAAAAAAATGTTCAAAGGGAATATAAGACTATGCTTGTGGTTAAACAGTATATCTAACCATACCTTTCTTTATGAGGCTAATGATTGCATATACTAAGTTTAGATTTTGAGATTATTTTTGGAAATGAGTAACTTGGAGAATTGAACCTGTCCTTTTGATAGATAAAGGAAGGCAATTGACTCCAAAGTTTATGCATACTTAAAATAGAGCTTTTGCAGAAATTAGAACAAGGAATAGTTTTTCTTATCATGAGAAGTTTAAACGTCTTAAATGGCAAAGAGATAAGCAAAGGAATTGTATCAATAACAGTATGTTTATGAATATAGTTTTGAGTATATGAGAATATATTCAAAGATTAATTGAATATGTTTGAATAGTATTTATAAGTTTAGTCAATAATCTGTATTTTAATATCTTATAGAGTAAGTAAATTTTAATCAATAAGTTGTAAAAGTTTACAGTTAAATTTATTCTTAACAGCCGGGCATTGGTGGTGCACACCTTTAATCCCAGCACTCGGGAGGCAGAGGCAGGTGGATCTCTGTGAGTTCGAGGTCAGCCTGGTCTCCAGAGCAAGTGCCAGGATAGGCTCCAAAGCTACACAGAGAAACCCTGTCTCAAAAAAAAAAAACAAAAAAACAAAAAAAAAAATATTCTTAACAGTTTATTTGTCCTCTAAATTATTTTATTATATATATTTTATATATCACATATATTGTATATTATATAGCTATACATTATATATTTATACATAGAATAAAATCATAATAATTAAAGAAATTATCCAAATAATGGTTTAGATAATCATTCGGCTGTATTTCTTAATTATCTTTAATAGTTTATTATTTGAGTAATGTTATTGTTAACAGTTTATAAGTTAGTTATCATATAAACTTGGAACTTTATATTTTATCTCTGTTAAATTTAGCCTAAAAAATATAATGAAGTTATGTTAATATGGAAACAAAACCTCTTAAGCAGAAATACAATATATAAGGAGACTCTTAATCAGAAATAAGGAGATTCTTAAGCAGAAACATAATATATATAAGGAGATTTTTTGAACCAGAAATAAGGAGATTCTTAATCAAAAACACAATATATAAGCAGACTGATTAAGTATGAATCCATAAGGTATTTTATAATGTATCATAGACAGTCAGGTGATTAAAATGCCTAAAACGGCTGCTTTATGGGTAAAGGAGGAAAAGTGTGTTTTAAATTCTTATGGGGATACCACGATAACAGAGAGGACGTGTAAACTCAGATATTTAATAGGAAGGCAAATAGACAGCTGAAGAAATAGCTCCTTAGGGTTAGGATAAGAGAGTTTCTTTTTAGAGTTAAGTGGAATCTGTACAGTTCAGACTGTAGACAAAAGCAAGCAGTGGCGGTGTGACTTTTAGGTGCTGACCGCCCAAAACAGAAGGCTGAGGAGGGTGGGGCGGCATGGGAGAGTGCAGACAATTAGATGCTGAGAGCAGTGTGGTCAGTTTAGGAGTCTTCAAGTGAACCGAGAAACCCTGTAGAATTTTTGCAAACCCTGAAGACAGGGTTTGCGTGATGTCTCCCTGATTTGGTCTCCGGTGGGCTAGCCTGAAGTTCCTGTATGTGGCTATGTATTTTTGTCAAGAAACCAGGAACCAGGTAGCCTCATCCCTTTAGAGAGAAAGGCAGATTCATAGTATGGTGGGAAGAAAAGTTTTAAACATCCTTTGAGTTTTTAAAGCAGCTGGGGTAGTCTGTTTAAAGCACAGCCTAACAGGATTAGCTTGTTAGTGAAACTTGCCCTGTGGTTTCAATGAGGAGCAGCAGGAGCTTCAAGCAGCCAGGCAGGTTCTGGTTCAGAATTTAACTCTCTAGCTCCCATGAGAAAAGAAAGCTCTTTTGGAACAGACAGGGATCCCACATGGGAGAGCCTGGCAAACATTATTGACCTTTGTTTATGTTAGACGTAACAAGGAATGTCAATTAGGATTGTAGTGCATTGCTGTTTTTTGTTTGTTTGTTAGACCTGGAGAGAAATAGCAGCTTTGTCTCTTTAGGAGAGAACGCAGAGACTTCAGCATATCATCTCTTGAGCCATTAATCTGAACAATTGATTGTTGCATTGCAGGTTTTGTTTGCCCTCTAGGAAGAAGGAAAATTATAAAGAGAGAGCACTTAAAGTGGGCTCATCCTTAACAAAGCACTTAAGTCCTCAGAACAGTAGCATTTCACCTGTGAGGGCTCTCTGAGAACTGATTAGCAAGAGGCTACCAGAAGGGACCTTTGGGGGCGGTACCTCCGGGAGGGAGGGGTTAAGGAATTTTTCTTTTACTCACCATCAATGAAGCTTTAGGTGTCTTCAGGTTCTCCAGCTACCTTTTCAGCGAGATCCTGCTGTAGACCACAGATTAGGGACTCTCCCAGGATAGTTCCGCTCTGTAGACCAGGCTGGCCTGGAACTCACAGAGATCCGCCTGCCTCTGCCTCCCGAGTGCTGAGTGCTGGGATTAAAGGTGTGCGCCACCAATGCCCGGCCTTAACTCTTCCTTTTTTGACCCCTTGATTTGATAGGGAAGCAAGCCATCTATTCATTGTTCCTGAAAGAGACGCTCACAGAAGACAAACAGTAAGACGTGGCTGATCCTCCAATAAACATGTCCCAGGTCAGTGGTCCTTCCTCCCAAAAAGTGTTATACCTTGATACTTTGAAAGCGTGTGATTTTCTGTTTCTGGTCATTTTTTTTTTTAATTTTATTATATATAAAAAAAAATGTTGCAAACAGACTAACAAAAATCCCACACTGCAATTAAGCAGACCCCAAAACTATACAGTTCAATGTACTTTTATACAGTTAGAGTCGTCACAGGGAACAGAAGCTCTGGAGCCCCACATGGGATTTTATATTTCACAATCAAACACATTTTTATTTACTTAACCACCAAAACCTGAAAGACCTGTGACAGAATTCGAGCTGGAAAAGTATTTAGCTTTATATCCTTTTCCATAACTGGGTTCATTACCTGCATTGTGTCCCTGGTGATTTAACCTTCCGTTCACTTTCTCCATTTCTATCATTTTTACATATACATTGAATCTATATACATACTTGATTGGGTAGATTCTGCATATGAGAGAGAAGGCGGTGTCTTCTTTCTAAAAGTGTATGACCATATGTAATTTTACACATTTTGGGTCTATCCATTTCCCTGCAGATTTTCATTTTAGTTTGTCTCCAGAACTTTCCTTTGGCGATTAAAACAGCAGTACACATGGTATATGAATATCTCTGTAGTGGGCTGTGTTGTTCTCTGGGTATATGGCCAGGACTGAAAGAGCTGGGTTATATATGTTAGTTATCCCTTCCATTTTTTCAGTAATCTCCAAACTGATTCCCACAGTGACCGTGTTAATTTGCACCCTCCCCTCCATCAACAGTGAAGAAGGTTTCCTTTCTCTCCATATCCACTCGAGCGTCTGTTGTCAGGCTAGCTAGGGACAGCCATTCAGCCTGGGCTGATGCAGTATTTCCCAGTAGTTTGAATTTGCATTTCCACGATGGCATTTTGGGGATCCTGAACACTTTCCTGAATGTTTATTGGTTCTTTCTTCACAAAGTGTCTATTCAGTTTCAGCTGCCCGTTTGTTGACTGTCAGCATTATTGTCTTGGTATCTAATCTCTGTCGTTCTCGGTAAACTCTAGGTATGAGCCCCTATCCAAAGCATCACTGGTACAGATTCTCCCCGACTCTGTGGGATGACTGTGTGCTCTGCTGACTTTTTTCATTGATTAACAGAAACGCTTTATTTTCATGTTGTCCCGTCTGTTGATACTTGCATCAGTTCCTGTATTGTTGGTATTGTTTCTAATCAATAAGTTCTGTCCATCCCCACGTCCTCACAGATGTTTTCTAGGTTTCTGGGTTTCTGGGTTTAAGAAAGGCTTTTGATGTGTTTTGAAAAAATAAAAATCTAATTTCATTCTCCTGATAGATCCAGATTGGCCATCACCAATTTGTTGAAGAGGCGGAATTTTTGTAATGTATTGTTTGGTCTCCTTTCTCAAATATTAAGTAGTCCTAGATTTATCATTTTCTTTCTGTGTCCTCTATCTTATTCTCTCATCCCCCTTTCTCCTTTTCTGATGATACCAGGCTGTATTTATGGCTACAGATTTACAATATCAGTCCATAAATCCACACTTAATATCACTTTTCTCATTTTTCTCCTTCCCAGATTATCTCTCCCATCCCCACGGCAAATGTCTGACCTCTAAACTAACATGAACTTATGACCCGAAATTTTGAATATGTTTCCACTTTGACACATGAACAAGAAATATATTGGTGCCTAATTGCTTTAAAGAATGGACTATATGCCACGTAGGCTCTGTTTGTAGGATCTGTCCCATTTCTTGAATCATGGTTATAAAAATGTTCATTGAAACATATGGACGAGTTGGAATAACTCTTAGAAATGTAGTTGGGCAGTGGTGGTGCACACCATTAATCCCAGCACTCAGGAGGCAGAGGCAGGCAGATCTCTGTGAGTTCAAGGCCAGCCTAGTCTAGAAAGCAAGTTCCAGAACAGCCAAGGATGTTACACAGAGAAACCCTGTCTCAAAGGATTAAAAAAAGAAATATATGGAATCAAAAGAGACCTATATCTTGGTCCTTAATACTAAATAATACTTGATTCCTAAATCTAATGATTTAAGCACACTATAGAGGTCAGACATAGATGTCACATGTGGCATTATGTGGCATGCATCAGGAGTCATGTGTTAGGGTCTTGACTGATTGATGTGCAGGATCCATCACATTAGATGCAGAAAGAACATTCCTCATGATTGCCTTGCTCTAGTCCGTTCCTGTGAGAGTCATGGCTCTCCTCCCCCACCCTGAAGTTGCAGTGTTTTCAAGTGGAGATTTGGGGAATGGGCTCTGACCTGAAGGTTTGCATTTCTATCCCTGACTCATGGCAGGGGCAGAATATGTCACCACCTGGCATTTTCATAGAAAAAACTAAGAGAACCATAAACCCTGTAACCTAAAATCTCTAGACAATAGACATAAGTACTGAAAAAGAACACATTGATGACTACAAAACTCAGACACAATAGCTCACATTTTCTCCTTAGCCATCATTCTGTGTTTTATTATTTGCAAAGCACTGAAAGTGTCTATAATTCACAGAATTTAATATAGGAAATTATGTCATCTTGTTAATCCTAATAGCAAAAATAAGACCATTACCACAGTTTGAGGGAATTTGAAGCATGCTTGATTTTGTTATTGGGGTGCACCAAGGAGCTGGCCAGGAACTCCTCGTAAGTCAGATTAAAGGGAGCAGCCCTGAAACCATCTCTTGGGCTCCTTTTAAGGAGTAGAAACACAAGTAGTTTTACAGAAGGGAGACAAGGAGGCAGTAAAAGAATGCAAAAATATCTTTTTAAAAAGTCATGTGTTCGCCGGGCAGTGGTGGTGCATGCCTTTGATCCCAGCACTTAGGAAGCAGAGGCAGGCAGATCTCTGTGAGTTTGAGTACAGCCTGGTCTACAAGAGCTAGTTCCAGGACGACCTCCAAAGCCACAGAGAAACCCTGTCTCAAAATCCCTCCCCACAAAAAAAAAGTCAGGTGTTCACCAAGTAATTAGGAAGGAGTAAGGGTATTCTCAAAAACAAATCAAGGTCATGGATGGGGAAGACCAGGTTCCAGGAAACAGAGAGAAACTCATCTATCACGGTGAATAGATATTTACTGATAAAAATACAGCATAATGACTCCTGCCTTCAAAATGGAGTCAGGCAGGTTCTGCAACTTCCAAATGCATGTACAGTCACTACACTGCAATGCACATGCTTAACTATAACTTAAACATTATTTGATGTGGATTTTTACTTCCTTTAATTTTTATTTCTCTTTGTAAGTGAAGTGAAATGTCCTTCAAAACTTCTAAAATTGTCTTATGTTGGCTTATGCATATGCTTAGGAAAATTTTAGATTATATCAAATGTGGCTCATGTGGATTTTTTTTTATCTGCTTTATAGTGGCCCAAATATTTTTATCAAACTATTTCCTGAGACTACTTGATATAATATGTTAATGCTTAATGGACAGTATGCAGTGCTGGTACTATCCTTCTTACTGTGGGGGAGGGAAAAAAAAGCAAACTCTTTGTCTATGAAATCAGCCCTGTATTCTATCTTCCATACCCTTTGCTATGTAATGCTGTGACATTGTACCTAGAGTTTAAACATCCCAGCTGAGCCTGTTAGAATGGAGCCATGTCCCCAACTAAGAATCTAAGCAATAATAGGGAGACTACCTTAAATGCCCTTCCCCCATAATGAGATTGATGACTACCTTAAATGCCATTCTAGATCCTTCATCCAATAGCTGATGGAAGCAGAAGCAGACACCCACAGCTAAGCACTGAGCTGAACTCCTGGAATGCAGTTGTAGAGAGGGAGAATGGATGAGAAAAGGGGTCAAGACCATGCTGGGGAAACCCACAGAAACAGCTGACCTGAACAAGGGGGAGCTTATGGACCCCAGACTGACAGCTAAGGAACCAGCATAGGACTGAACCAGGCCCCCTGAATGTGGGTGTCATTTAGGAGATATGGGCAGTCTATGGGGCCTCTGGTAGTGGAACAGTATTTATCCCTAGTGTACGAATGGATTTTGGGGCCCATTCCCCATAGAGGGATACTTTCTCAGCCTAGACACACAGGGGCGGGCCTATGCCCTGCCCCAGATGAGATTGTTTCTAATTTTAATAAAAAGGGATAAAACGAATAGAGTCACGTAAGGCTCAAATACACACAGGATTAATTCAGTGTCAGTATTTTAGCATGATTTTCAAGTACAGCATTTAAAACCACATTTCCTCATTATGAATTTTCCTTCTGAAACATGTCTGCTGTGATCCTGTGTAATGTAAACACACCATATGTAACAGATACATAGGCATGTCTAGACCATAAATGTCTTTTGTTTCATGTATACTGCTCGAAAGACTATCGTGTCAAAATGTTTTCATAGAGTTAAAAAGTCCGTTATAGAATGTGACCACATTTGAAATTAGCTTTCTGTGTAATTGTATTTGTTCATCTACATCCTGTCTCTTTATATTCAGGAAAGCACTCTTCCTGGGATCATGATAACACACTACCTTCTGTTTCAGGGTCTGTTGACTTTCGGGGATGTGTCTGTGGACTTCCCCCAGGAGGAGTGGGAATGCCTGGACTCTGCTCAGAGGGCTTTGTACATTGATGTGATGCTGGAGAATTACAGCAACCTGGTTTCTGTGGGTGAGAGCATTTTGTATCTAGAATTCCTAACCCATCTTTTGTATGGACTGGCATTATATGTTGTGAACTCTCTGTTAAGCTGTCCTTGAAAGTGCAGGAAACAGGGAGTTTTTGATAGTAGAAAAGAACTTTTTCATAGTATTTAATTTTTTTTTCATTTTCCATTTTGGTTTTTGTTTTGTTTTGTTTTGCTTTTCAAGACAGGGTTTCTCTGTATTGTTTTGGAGGTTGTCTTGGAACTCGATCTGGAGACCAGGCTGGCCTCAAACTCACAGAGATCCGCCTGCCTCTGCCTCTGGAGATTAAAGGGTTGAGATTAAAGGCGTGTACCACCAATGCCCGGCTTCATTTTCCATTTTCAAGGTGTCATGTACCATTCATTTAGACTCCAAAATATATTCAGGAACTCAGCGTAAAAATATTTCCACCAATTTCTTAAAGCCCCATGTCCACCATTGTATTTTACATTGTTTTAATTGTGGAAAAAAAACCTTCAAGATATGCAAACTGATACTTCTCCCTAACTATGCTGCAAATTCTGACAGAAAATAGCAATAAGCAACCTTTCCTGTATTCTTCTACTTTGTGTTCTCTTCATGTAATAAGCAGAGCACTGTTAAATATCTGTGTCTACAAATTTTAGCATGGGTCATGGGTCACAGAACACATGAGTTATTATATGCAAGGTAGACCTGGTCACCTGTCTGGAGAGAATGCGAATGTCCTGGAATATGGAAAAGAATGAGTAACCACAACTAAGGTGGCCTAGTGAATAAGTACAACAGCAGTGATGGCTTCCAGTGAAAAAGAAAGCAAGAGCTGAGAATGTTTTTGTGATACTCAATTCCACCTGAAAGGGTCATTTAACTTACAGTAGTGTCTGGGCCCCAGGACACATCTCATCTATTGTTAGAAGACATTGTGTCTATTGTACCTGTATTATGGTGACTTCATACTAATACAAAATACAATATTATTTGACTTTGCTGCCATCAAACTAGAATAATTTTACAAACTATGAGCCTAAGGTGAGTCCAAGAAATGGGATTATTCTGTAATTGCTTTCCTTCTGTGAATATCTTCATATTATATCCTTTATTCTCTGGCCAGTGGAAAACATACAGACAGACACCCTTCTGGAAAATAATCTCAGGAGTCAGTGTACAGAGTAGACTTGAGAATCACCCTATGAGGAAAGTTAAGAAACTCAGTGGTGTGTGGACCTCAGAGAGTAGAGGATAAAATTAAGCATTAAGCAATAACCACCCAGGACATCCCTGCCTCAAACTATCTAGAGCCTCTGGTATCTGGTAGAATACTGCCATTGCAGTGAACCCTTTAATGCTTTTAATACGTCTTAATCTTAGGTAGAATTGGGCTGTAAGTATGAATACTGTGAACCTGAGATAGGATTACCCTCTTCTTTGTCAATTTCACAGAAAACATATTTTAAAATATAGACATGAATTCTAAATGTAACCAGTCAGTGAGCTGTATCCCAAAGATAATTACTTACTCCCAATTATTTTCCATGTCTTTCTAAGTTAGACATTTTCTTTTTTTTTTTAAAGATTTTATTTATTTGTTATATATACAACATTCTGCTTCCATGTATATCTGCACACCAGAAGAGGGCACCAGATCTCATATCGGATGGTTGTGAGCCACCATGTGGTTGCTGGGAATTGAACTCAGGACCTCTGGAAGAGCAGCCAGTGCTTTTAACCTCTGAGCCATCTCTCCAGCCCAAAGTTAGACATTTTCAATAAAGAAGCAATATCTGCTATAACTCACTGACCTTTGAAGGCTACCGTGCTGTGTTTGTGAGAATCCATACAATTACAGTGAATGAAAAATGTCCATTACTGGGAGCTCTAATCTAAATAGTTCCAGGTTCACATATCTTCTAAAAGAGAACTTAGGGAGATAGTTGTTTATCACATGTTATTGGAACAAACCCTATTAATATGGAATATTCTCATTTTCAGAGAACTATTGCAAATGTGAGCCTGTCCATCACCATGTGAAGACTGAAAAGGAGTCTTGTCAGTGTAATGAGCTTGGCAAAGTGCCTCATGACCCCTCCACATGTGCACTTCATAGAACAAGTGAAACTACAGAGAACTCCAATAACTACACATGCAGTAATCCCAGGGATGCCTCTGTTGACTCACCAAACCCAGACAGACATGAAACCATGTACACTGGAGAAGGAACTTGTCAATCTAAAGACTGTGAGAAATCTTTAAATTTGTGTTCCAACATTACTCAAGATCAGAGACTCGACGATGAAAAGAAAAAGCATAGGCAGGAAAAATATGATGACTATTTCACCTCTGTGTACAATCTTTTTCAACAACCAATCTACATTGGAGAGACACCACACCAGTGTGGGAAATGTGGGAAATGCTTCAGTACTGCCTCAAGCCTCACTGTACATGAGAGAATTCATACTGGAAAGAAACCCTACAAGTGCAAATTTTGTGGCAAATCATTTAACCAGTGTGCAAATCTAAAAACACATCAAAGACTTCATACTGGGGAGAAACCTTACCAATGCAAAGAATGTGGAAAGTCATTTCCTCAGTTGTCAGCACTTAAAAGCCATCATAAAATGCACACAGGAGAGAAGCCTTACAAATGTAAGGAATGTGGCAAATCTTTTGCCCACTCTTCCAGTTTCAGGAGACATCAGAATATCCATGCTGCTGAGCAACATTACACTTGTCAAGAATGTGGCAAGGCCTTTCATCAGCTGTCACACTTTAAAAGCCATTACAGACTCCATACTGGAGAGAAGCCTTACAAGTGCAATGAGTGTGACAGAGCCTTTACCCACTATTCATCATTTAGAAGACATCAGAAAACTCATTCTCTAGAGAAATTTAATGAATGCAAAGAATGTGGTAAGTCTTTCCTTGAATTGTCACATCTTAAACGACATTACAGAATCCACACTGGTGAGAAACCTTACAAATGTGAGGTATGTGACAAATCCTTTACTGTGAGCTCAACTCTTAGAACACATCAGAAAATCCATACTGGGGAGAAACCTTACAAATGTAAGGCGTGTGACAAGTCCTTTATCAAGTACTCACATCTTACAAGACATCAGAGTGTTCACACTGGAGAAAAACCTTACAGGTGTAAGGAATGTGACAAGTGTTTTACTGAGTTCTCAACACTGAGAGAACATCAGAAAATACATACTGGAGAGAAACCCTATAAATGTGGAGAATGTGACAAATCCTTTATCCAGCGTTCAAATCTTAGAATACACCAGAGAGTCCATACTGGAGAGAGACCTTACAAGTGTAAGGAATGCGGCAAATCTTTTACTAAGTGCTCAACTCTTCAAGCACATCAGAAAATTCATACTGGAGAGAAGCCTTATAAATGTATGGAATGTAACAAATCCTTTACCCAGGATTCACATCTTAGAACACATCAGAGGGTTCATACTGGAGAGAGGCCTTACAGTTGTAAGGAATGTGGCAAATCTTTTACTAGGAGCTCATATGTTAAAGCCCATCTGAAAATTCATACTGGAGAGAAACCATACAAATGCAAAGACTGTGACTTTTCCTTTATCCAGATGTCAAATCTTAGAAGACATCAAAAAATTCATACTGCAGAGAAAATCACCGTTGTAAATAATGTGACATAGCATTTTCCAGTATTCTCTGCCTACAAATCACAACAGTGCATAAAAGAGAATCATAAAGATAAGAAACTTGTGGAAGTCTTTAATGAAGGTTTACATTTTTAAAAATATCCTAGAGTTTATGTTAAAAATAAAAGTCTGCAAATATAACATATAATATAGCCTTTTATTTCTTTCAGTGTGTATGCACGTTTTGCCTACAAGTATGTCTGTGCACTACATGTATGCCTGGTGTAGGTAGAGCACAGAAGGTCCATTGAATTCCCTGAAGCTGGAGGTACACACTATTGTGAACTGCCCTGCATATGTTGGGATTTGAACACTGGTCCCCTGGAAAAGCAAACATTGCTCTTACCTAATAAGCAATCTCTCCAGCCCCTAGTAAAAAAAAAAAAATGTAATAAAAACATTTATCTTGGGGGCTGCAGAGATGGCTCAGTGGTTAAGAGCACTGACTGTTCTTCCAGAGGTCCTGAGTTCAATTCCCAGCAACCACATGGTGGCTCACAACCACCATGAATGAGATCTGGTGCCCTCTGTTGGCATGCAGGCAGAAGACTGTATACATAATAAATAAATAAAATCTTAAAAAAAAATTATCTTTTTCAACACCCCAAAATGCATAGTAATACCACATATTCTGGTGTATTCCTTTATTCCTAGCACTCAGGATGCAGAGGCAAGATCTCTGTGAACCGGAAGATGTCATCATCTTAAGTTCCAAGACAACCAGGACTACATAAACTCTTTATCAAAAGCAACAAACAAATACTAATAACTAGTAACATAAAAAATATGACAAAGCCACTAGTTTTCCCTCTAATTGTGATATCCATCACAAAATCCATACTTCTGAGAAACCATGTAAAGGTAGAGTAGACACTCCCCAAGTCCACTTAAATTAGACCTCCCCGAATGCAGTGAATTTGACAAACCCTTTACATAGTGCTGAAATTGCAGATAAAGGAAATTCATCATGAAAGAAAACATTCATAATTTCTTTTATTCACCTTCAAATTCTTCATATTAAAGTCAAATCATACAAATTGCAAGAAAATAACTAAGTTTGAAGATATAGTCTGTGAATGGGACATCATTGAAATGTGACATACAACTTTGAAATCCCCAAAGGCTATGGCTGTGGTGGTGACACACACTTTTAAGCCCAGCTTTCTGGAAGCAGAGGAAGATATTTCCCTGTAGGTTCTAGGCCGGCATTGACTACATTGCAGATTCCAAGTCAACCACAGCTACCCTATCTTGAAAAACCAAAACAATAAAAAGAAAAGGCCCTGAGGACATGCAGGATTTCATGTTGAAATACTTAACAAAACTTGGGAAGAATTTACTTGAAAATCTGTAATAAAATGATACAGCTTCCATTTACTGCCAGTCAATCGTGACTGCCATTGACACCTTCACTAAGGTAAAGGACTTATAGGACCCACCCTCAGGCATGATGAAATAGTAATTGTCCTAGTTGCACACACTTGCTTGTTCTTAGTATCTTTTGAACAGTTGTGAGTCTCTGCATTAGCAACTACCTATTGCAAGAGAAGGCTTCTTTCACCAACATTGAGAGTAATAGAAAGTGATCATTTTAAATGTGACTATTGAGATGGCAGATTAACTCTCATGATCATTATCAAAACATTGATAGGTTCTTCCCTACAATCTTTAGTTCCCAAGCCATGTTTTGTTGTTGTGTTTCCATGGCGTGAACTGCTCTCTGTGGTTCAGTCTTGAAATCCATTCAAGAGAGTTTGTTCATGTCCATAAACAGTGGTATCTGTTTTGCACCAGTATACACATCCTGGATAGCAGGTTGATTTTGTAAGATGCATGGCCAGAGGGTTAAGACCATTGACATCATTTTGCTGAGACTGACCTGCACAGTATCTTACAGTGCTACAAAAGCTGGCCAGCAGGGACATTTGCCTGTTAAGTTCAATATTTCTATCTTACAACCACAGTGTTTGGTGTCTTCAGCTACACCATGTACTTATGGTGGTCAAGCAGGAACACTGGCAATGTCCTCTTTTGTTTAGGGTGACAATGGGGCCACCCTGACCATTAAGTCCTAGGCAGATAGCCAGTAACAGATTAGAGTTTCATTAAATAGCCCTGGTGACTGGGAGCAGCATTAATTATGCATGTGGTAAACTTCTATTCAAAGTTCTTAAAATCGGGGCCTGGAGAGATGGCTCAGAGATTAAGAGCACCGACTGCTCTTCCAGAGGTCCTGAATTCAATTCCCAGCAACCACATGGTGGCTCACAACCATCAGTTATGAGATCTGAGATCTGATGCCCTCTTCTGGTGTGCAGGTATACATGGAAACAGAATACTGTATACATAATAAATAAAATCTTAAAAAAAAACAAAGTTCTTGAAATCATGCTTACTATTAATTTGTAACATAGGGGGATTTCATCAGGCTTCTTCACAAATCTTTACTTTTGGTGGGACTTCATCCCATCTCCCTGCCCCATTCCCAGCTAAACCTTCCGTGTACATTATCCAATCCTCCATTCCTTTATACTACATGTATTCTACTATAGTCTCTATACTATAGTATATATATACTATAGTATATATTTTTTACTTGGGGTGCAAGATTTTACTTGGGTTCCCATGGAGCTTCTTCACAGACATCTGAGTGGATCTTTCAGCAGCCCGGTCTCTACTGCGTACTTGAATGATTTCCCCCTCTCTAATGGCATATCACCTATATGCTACTATCTATCCTCTCTTCCTCTATCTCCCCACTAACCCTCTATTTCTAGATTCCTGGCTTCTACAGGTACTCTTGAACTCACAAAGTTTGCAGCTTAGAGACGCATATATGAGAGAACATTTGGTGTTTAACTTTTGGAACCCAGGTATCTATCTGAATTCATCATAATTTCCAGGTACCTACACATACATCAAGATTCCACACTTTTATTGACACCTATAGAATATACTGGGTTACATAGGTAAGTATCGCTTTTTCATTGACCCACGTTTCAGTTCATTGACGCTGACGTGATTCCATTCCTAGATGCTGTCAAAAGAACATCAATGATCGTGATGGGCTCATTCGTTAGGCGGCAAGTCCTTGGAGTTCGTGCCCAGGAGTGGTTATTGTGTATCAGTTACCTTGGTAACCAACAGCTCTCTAATTGGACTTGAGGAAATCTTAAGAAAAAAAGAAACCGAGATGGGTATTGGAAACCTGGCTAACTACACAGTGCTGGTGAAGTCATGAATCTTGGAGGACAACCAACAACCTCCACTTTACTAAACCAGCATAATCCCTAACAAAAATGTAAATATTTGCCTTTTAATCACACACAGGCATAGTCTTCACCTGTCATCAAGGAAACTGCAACAGACAGAGACTACAACTAATCAAATGAAGATTTTGTGGATGCCAGAACCAATGGACACTTATGTAAAACACCCCTGAATGTAAGTTGTAAGCAAATTTTTTGGAGGTGGTATTAAAGTTTTAGGAGCCAGAGAATCAGGGAGTTTGCTGTGAGATTGTGTCTCCTTGTGTCTAGTAAGTGTTTACTCTAGAGTAACAGAACTGATAGAATGAATCTCTCTCTCTCTCTCTCTCTCTCTCTCTCTCTCTCTCTCTCTCTCTCTCTCTCTCCAGGTAAATACTTGCATAAAGGGGATTTATATTAATTACAGTCTGCTGTCCAAATAATCCAGTGAACAGAAAATTCAAGAATCTAGTAGTCAGTCCACAAGGCTGGGTGTCTCAGCTGGTCTTCACTATGTGCTGGAATCCCAAAGAAGGAGGCTCCAAGTCAGTAAAGGGGTGGATATGGTTAAAAAAAAAAAAAAAAAGGCAGACAAGAAGCAAAATCTTCATTTTTCTATGCCCTTATATAGACTTCAGCAGAAGGAGTGTCTCAGATTACAGGTGTGTCTTCCAGCCTTATGGTCATTTTCAGAGGCGTGGATCCTCCCGTATCAAGATATGGATCAAAGATGTTTGTCCTGCTACCTCTAAGGTCTGGATGAGTAGTGGATTCACACAGTTCAAACCAAAGAAAAATAATCTCTTGCAGGTGTACACTCCACTTGTGACTTGTAGTTCATTCCAGATGTAGTTAATTAGATAATCAAAAGTAGCCATTGCAAGTCCACCCCTTGTCAATTTGACATGCAATCATATCTCCTTATGTCATGATTAATTTCCAAGTGAAAGCAATTAACAGGTCATAATATCACCTAAACATTGTATAAGTGTACCACATAGCATCACAAATGCATTGTGTTTTTAACCATGTCATATTTATACTAATATGATATAACTTTCTCTTGAATTACTACAAACACATTTGAAATTTAGAATAGGTGTCAATGTCTCTCGTGGACCAGGACTTTAATATTTCAAACTTCAATTTTATAGGCAGTGACATTCTCTTAATTGATGCCACACCACTTGAGGGGTCTGTGCCTTTATCATCCTTCCTGGATTAGGGAGTTGTAGTTTCCTATTGACTTTAATCACAGGACATGGGAGTACTGAGAGACACCCTAAAGGGTCTCCTGCACTGCAGACATAATCCCCGTAATCCTCATTGTGAAGAGGTAAACCCATTACCCCATGGTAATCTGGATCAGTCACCCCCTCATACCATGTTTATTCCTTTCTTAGCTTGTTGGTTGAAGGGCATTTAAAGGGGCAGTCTGAGCCTCCAGCTCAATGGAATGTTTGTTTCAGCTCCTGGCAGGAATGATACCCTGCTTGAAACTGGTAGACTTCTAACCAGCAGAACTTAATAGCGTTGAGGAAAGAGGAAGCAAAAATTTGCTAGTGGGTTGTGTAGGGAGAGACCCTGATTACTTGTACCAAATGGGCGTGGTCACAGGTATGTAGAAGGGTGTAGACAAGGGCGAGTAATGCAACCGTTCCCAGAGAAGCCTGCAGGAGCCCAGGGAGAGTTCTCTTTTCTTTGTGAAGGGCAGGGCGCCCTGGAATGGGTTTACCCCGAGAGGGAACCCGGCTCTCCCTCACCCTTATCTACACCCTTCTACATCCCTGTGACCATGCTGGTCAGCAGTAATTGTAATTAGCGTCTCTCCCTACAGTGGGTCACTATGGATGATGGTGAGATCAACTATTCCCTCTTCCTCCCCTTGATTCCCCGGACACCTGGATCCTGGCTATGGCAGAAAGCATATAATACATTGGACACTGATTCAAGTCATATTCTGCCTTCTGGGCAACCTGCCCCAGCTCTCCAAGCTTCAAAAGGTGTTTCTTTGTTTCTGTAAGGCCATTGCTTCAGAATGGTGGAGACTACGGTAAGACAAATAGATCCCATGATTGTGGGCCACACTGTTGCATTTCTCTGCTGTGAAGTGAGTTTCTTGGTCAGAAGCAATACTGTGTGGAATGCCGTAATGGCGGAGAAGGCACGCTGTGTAGTCCACAGATGGTGGTTTTGTCAGAAGTATCCCATGCAGGAAAGGCAAATCCATGAGCAGAATTTAAGTAAGTACTCCAATAAGGACAAAGTGTTGTTCTTTCCATGGAAGAAGGGGTCCAATGTAGTCAACCTGCCACCAGAGTGCTGCCTGATCACATTATGAATGGTGCAATATCTGGGGCTGAATGTTGGTCTGTGCTATGAACACATCTGTCATTTTACAGCAGCTGCAGCTATGCCAGCCTTGGTTAGTAGAAGTCTATGTTGCTGAGCCCATGCATAAACCCCATCTCTGCCACTATGGCCACTTTGTTCAGAGGCCCATTTGACAGTGACACAAAACAGGTCATCCTATCCACTTGAATGTGGAAGTCCTCTTGAGGTGAATCACCTTTGCATGAGTATTAACATGGGACACAATACCTTCACATCCTTTGCTCACTTGGAGAGATCTAGCCACATGTTTCCTCAGATATCTTTCTCACCAATTTTCCAGTCCTGCCCTATCCAGGCCTTGACCATCCAGCCAATCCTATGGCTACAGCCAGTGAGTCAGTGAGCAATCACACATTTGACCATGTTTCCTTCCAAACAAACTGCATAATGGTGTGTACTGCCTGAAGTTCTGCTGACTATGAAGAATTCCCTTTTCCTGTGTCTTTCAGGAGTGTTCCAGAAGGGGGTTACAATGCTACAGTTGTCCCCTTCTGGGTGATGCCTTTTGATGTGGAGAATCATCAGTAAACCAGGTCATAGTCTTGTCTTCATCAGTCAACCCATGAGGTTATATAGATCATGATTGGCAGTAGACCAGGAGTAGAAACCATAGTCTTTGGGCAACTTCTGCATGTAACTTGCCTTCAGGAACTGCTCATTTGATCACTTCCATTTGTGGCCCTGCATGTCCTACTTTATGGCTTTATGAGGTAGTGAGTCAGATAATACGCAGCTCGTGATGGGCAGCTCAGGTCCTATAGTAACTTGGTGGCCCATTGTCAAACATTCAGTTTCCACTAAGGCCCAATAGGAGGCAAGAGCTGTCTTTTTTTTTTTTTTACTTTTATTGATTATTGTGGATTTCATATCATGCATTCCAATCCCACTTATCTCCCTCTGCCCTCACTCTGGACATCTTCCCTTTCAACTTGCCCACCCCAAACAAAACCAATTTTAAAAGAGAAATCAAAATAAAACAAAGAAACAAATTTACACAATGAAAACAATAACATATAAACAAGCAAAAAAGAATAATATCATACTGTAAACTATCATGTTGCCTTTTGAGACACAGTTTACCCTTTAGTCTATTCATCTTTACTTGCAAGTGTTCCTTCCCAGGAGCCATTGGTCTTGCCCGAGGCCTCTGGTTTCTGCTACTCCATGGATAATGGCCTCTCACTGGGCTCCTCTGTAGGTTCTTCTGCTTTACACAATCATAGCTTCATGGTTGGTCTGAGCATCTTCTGTTCAGCTCAGCTTCTCTGACAATGTCAGCAGTCCTTACGGACTGTATAAGTTTGCTGCAGGTAGGCCCTGGTGACCCTTTGCTAGTTTCTGTGACTGCCTGAAGCTATTAAGTTTTCTATTTCTGAGTTTTAGGAGCTTCTCCGTAGGACTGAATGCATCACTTCCCCTTAGTGCAGTGTCTGCCTTATGTCATGCATGATCACTTTGGGGGGGGGTCTCATATCAAGTATCCTGCATATAAGATATTCACATTACAATCATGACAGTAGCAAAATTACTGCTATGATATAGCAAAATAATGTTATGGATGGGAGTCACCACAACATGGGGAACGGTATTAAAGACTTATAGCATTGGGAAGCTGGAAACAGCTGCCTCAGTGCACCCCATTTCCGTACCTCTTTTCATGCCCCAAGTTTTAAGTAGATTCCTCCAAGATGGAAGGATTTACTCTCATAGGAAGCCGATACAAAATAACCCTTCCTGGGCATGAACTCTAAGTCCTTGCCATGTTACAAATGAGCACTTATTTATCATGTTCATTGATACTTTATTGACAGCATCAAGGGAATGGAATCACCCTAGATGTTCATGGACAGAAATGCGGGTCAGTGAAAAAGTGATACTTTCCTATGGAACCCAGCATATTCTTCAGGTGTCAATAAAAGTGAAAGTGTGCATGCAGGTGCCTGGGAATTATGATGAACTCAGATACCTAGGCCCCCAAAAGTTAAACATCATATGTTCTCTCATATATGAGTCTCTAAGCTGCAAACCTTTGTTTTATGTTTTCTAGTAAAACCACATGTATAATCTAGGGATCCAGAAATGGACCGTTAGAAGAGAGATTCGGGAAGAGAGGATAGATAGTGAATATAAGCTATATGAAATTAGAGAGGGGGAATTCTTGGGGTGGAATCATTCAAATATGTAGTAGAGAGGGGGCTGCTGAAAGATCAACTCAGATTTCTGTGACGAAGCTACGTGGGAACCCAAATAAAATCTTGCACCCCAAGTAAAAAATACGGTAAGAGACGATAGTAGAATAAATAATGTGTGATAAAAGAGTCATTGGATAATGCGTGTGCTAAGTGTTTAACTGGGGAATGGGGCAGGGAGATGGGATGAAGTGTGGGTGGGTCCACCAAAAGTAAAGATTTGTGAAGAAGCCTGATGAAATCTCCCCATGTTACAAATTAATATTAAATATGATTTTAAAATTTTGAACAGAGGTGGTCCACAAGAGTAATTGATGCTGCTCCTGGTCACCAGGGCTGTTTATTGACACTCTCCTTACCGGGTCATGGTTATCTGTAACGATAAGTCTTACTGCCAGCAGCCCAAGTTCTGCCTGCTGCCAGATTAAGGTCCCAAGTAACACAGAGAGACTTATGTTAGGTACAGTGCTGCTCGCCAATGACTAGGATTTCTTATCTGCTATCTCTGTCTTAAGTATCAACCATAATTATTAATCTATATATTTTATAAACTTATCTTATTGAGGACGCCGGCAACACACATCCTGTCTTTCTGGGCTCACATGGCGACTGTACAGAGAGGAGGAGGAAGAGAACGACTTCCTGCTCATTCATGATTATATTTTGTGTCTGCCTGCTATGCCACTTCCTGCCTGGATCACAAGACTTTACTACATTTCCCAGAATCCTCCTTGACTCAGGTTTCGGTATATGGTGGATGCTCTCTGAGCAGCCTGCTCTGCCTCTTGTGTTTTTAAATCCTCTAGGTAGAAATCCAATAGGAAATGTACCTGGAACTCAGTGCTCTCAGGGCCCAGGGACATTGTCTGGTGTGGCAGGTTAGGCCCATAATTCTTCCTCTCCACAGAGGCCAGCCTCCAAGAGATCTCATATGTCTTGCAGGAGGGCAGGGACCTCTGAGGCCCTGAGTCCCCACAAAGGACTGTGGGTGCAAAGAGTGGTGTGTCCACTACAGGTGCTGCTGAGAGAGCTGTTTGGAAATGTCTGGGGTTGGGGCTTCCCATTCCAGGCTACAGCACCCAGGTGACAGGCAGCACCCTAGACCTGCCTGTAGCTGCAGTTATCTGCCTACTACTTACTGGTCAGCGCGGCCCCATTGTCACCCTAAACAAAAGAAGTCATTATCAGTGTTCTTGCTTGGCCACCATAGGTACCTGATGTAGCTGAAGACACCAAACACTGTGGTTGTAAGATAGAAAGCAACGTTGAACTTACCAGGCAACTCTCCTTGCGGACCAGTGTTTGTAGCACTTTAAGGTCCCATGCAGGACATTCTCAAAGAAATGATGTCAACAGTCTGGTTTACCCCCGGGACATGCATCTTATAATACCACCCTGCTAGCCATGAGGCGTACTAGGGAAAACTGGCATCACATTTTATCTTGATTGGTTTCATGCCATGGTAAAAAGCAAAGGCCAAGTGGTTGTGGTGCACACCCTTAATCCCAGTACTCAGAAAGCAGAGGCAAGGAGAGCTCTGTGAGTACAAGGCCAGCTTGGTCTACAGTGCAAGACCCAAAACTGGATTCATAGCTCTGAGAAACACTGTCCTTTTGTTTGCTTGTTTTTGCTTTTTGAGGCAAGGTTTCACTGTGTGACAGTCCTGGCTGTCCTGGAACTCACATTGTAGACCAGCCTGGTCTAGATCTCACAGACAAGCACCTCCCTCTGACTCTCAGATACTGGGATTAAAGTTGTGTAACACCATGGTCCAGCTGAGAAACCTTGTGTGTGCTTCAAAACCCAAAGCAATGCAAAACACACAATTTGCAATCTATAGGTTGTAGAACAGAAACTATTGATGTTTTGATAAAGATGAGTGTTAATCTGACATCTAAATATTCATGCTTAAAATGACCAGTATGTACTACTCTCAACATTGGTGAAAGACGTTTCCACTTGCAGTAGGTCATTGGTAATGCATAGAATCACAACTGTTCAAAACCTACTAAGAGCAAGCAACTCTGTAAGATTGGGGCAATTATCATTTCATCTTGGCTGAGGGTGGGTCCCACAAGTCTTTTCCCTTAGTGAAAGTGTAGTGGCAGTCAATGGAAGCTGTGTCATAAAGTTTCAAGTAACTTCTTCCCAAGTCTTATTAAGTACTTCAAAATGAATTCTTGCATGCACTCAGGGATTGTTTTTCTTATTGTTTTGGTTTTTCAAGGTAGAGTTTTTCTCTGTAACCACAGCTGACTTGCAATTTGCAGTGCAGACAGTGCTGCGCTAGAACTCACAGGGATACCCCTTCCTTTGCCTCCAGAGGGCTGGAAGTAAAGTTGTGTGTCACCACACTCTTAGCCACTGGGGAGCTTTAAGTTTCTGTCATAATTCCAGTGATGGCACTTTCACAGCTACTTTCCTGCTCTTTGATTAGTTTGACTGTAGTATGAAGAATTTGAAGGTGCATAGAAGATCTTATCAGCATTTTCTTTAACGATGAATTTCTTTTTGTTGTTTTTTGTTGTTGTTGTTGGTTTTGGTTTTTCGAGACAGGGTTTCTCTGTGTAGCTTTGGAGCCTATCCTGGCACTCGCTCTGGAGATCAGGCTGGCCTGGAACTCACAGAGATCCGCTTGCCTCTGCCTCCCGAGTGCTGGGATTAAAGGCATGTACCAGCAACACCCAGATAACGATGAATTTCTTTATCTCTGCAATTTCAGCAGAGATATGTAAACGAGTTGTCACATTCAATGCGTTTGGTGGGTGTAATTTCCAATAAACAGAAGGCATGTGGAGTATATACTCTCTACCATAATATGGTTTTCAGAAGTGTGAATTTTGAGATATGCAGCACATTTAGAGGAGAAACTAAAGGTTTTGTAACTTTATGTTATTTACTAGGATGGTGTTTTGAAAAAGAATTTATGTAGTTCTGGCTGTCGTGGAAGTAAATATGTAGGTGATGATATCTACCATGTCACAGAGATCTTCTTGTCTCTGAATCCTCAGAGCTGGAATGGAGTGCACACCCCACCTGGCATTATTACCAATTTTTAGATGTTGAATAAGATACATTTTTTTAAGTGTGGTTTTAGCACCAAGTAAATTTTTTTAAAGATTTTATTTATTATGTATACAACATTCTGCTTCCATGTACATCTGCACAGCAGAAGACGGCACCAGATCTCATAGAGGATGGTTGTGAGCCACCATGTGGTTGCTAGGATTGAACTCAGGACCTCTGGAATAGCAGTCAATGCTCTTAACCTCTGAGCCATCTCTCCAGCCCCCGAGATACATGTTTTTATTACATTTTTTTTTATTAGGGTCTGGAGACACAGCTTAGGGGTGAAGTGCACTGGTTCCCTCTCAGAGGACTTGGATTCACTTCCCAACATGCATGGCAGTTCACAATTGTCTGTAAGTCCAGCTTCTGGGGATCCAATGACCCTTCTGGCCTCCACCTGTACCAGGCATACATGTAGCACACATAGTTGCCAGTAAAGCATGCACACACCTTTAAAGAAATGAAAAGCTCTTCCCACTGTTAAAAATGAAGACTTTCATTTTAATATACACTCTAGGAAATTTTTAAAAAACATAAACCTTCATAAAGAGTTTCACCAGGTTCTTATTTTTATGTTTCTATATTTTTTAATTTAAAATTTTTATTTTTCATTTTACATAGCAACCCCAGTTACCCCTCCTTCACAATCTTTTACCACGCAGCTCCCCGCCCCCCATCTACACCTCAGAAGAGGTAAGGCCTTCCTTGGGGAGTCAAAAAAGCCCTTCCCCCTTATATTATGCCTGAGTAAGGTAGCCCACCTTGAAAGGTATCCCACAGGGAATGGGCCTCTAAAAGACAATTCAGGAACTCTGTGGTTTTCTCCATCATCAGCTTGACCCACCCCCTTGATCATATAATGGCTCCTCTTTCTGATCAACTGAACTCCAGTAGCTCAGCCCAGTGCTTGGCTGTGGTCACTTCATCTGCTTCCATCAGTTACTGGATGTAGGTTCTGTAATGACATTTAGGGTAGTCACTAATCTGATTAAGGGGAAGGTCCTTTCAGACATCCTCTACACTATTGCTGGGAGTCTTAGCTGGGGTCACCGATGTGGGTTCTTGAGAATTTCTCCAGCACAAGGTTTCTCCCTAAACCCATACTGGCTCCCTCTATCAAGATACCTCGTCTTTCTCTCTGGTGATAGACCATGACGGGCAGCCATTAACTCCCTCTCTCTTTTTTCTGTCTGTCTCCTCTCTTACTATCTGCTCTCCCTGAGTATTTTGTAAACTGTTGTGATTTGTGAGCAGAGCGTAGTGGAAAACGCTATGTCACATTATTTAAACAGTCAGTTTCTCTCCAGCATGACATTTCTAGTGTCTCCTAAGATTCAAAATCTGGATAAAGGATGGCTCAGTCTTTGCATGTGTATGGTTTCTCTCCATTATGGATTTTCTGATGTTTCCATAGAGCAGAAGAGAGGACAAAGGATTTGTCACATTCCTAACAACTGTAAAGTCTACATCCAGTATGAACCCTTGCATATCTTCTAGGATTCAAGTCACGGGTAAAGGACATGAAACATTCCATACATTTGTAGGGTTTCACCCCAGCATGAATACTATGAGGCCTTCCAAAATTTGAGCAACTGGAAAAGGATTTGCCACACTCCTTACAACTGTAAGGGCGCTGGGCGTTGGTGGCACACGCCTTTAATCTCAGCACTCGGGAGTCGAATCTCTATGAGTTCAAGAGGCCAGCCTGGTCTCCAGAGCGAGTGCCAGGATAAGCTCCAAAGCTACACAAAGAAACCCTGTCTCGAAAAAAAGAAAACAAAACAAAAAAACAACTGTAATGCCATTCTCCAGTATGAACTGTCTGATGTCTTCTAAGACCTCAGATATAGGATATGTCACAGTCTTAGCAAATGTCATGTATCTCTCCTGTATGTTTCTGATGTCTCCTTAAAAGATAAGATTGAGAAAAAAAACACTGTCACAAACCTGACAGCTTTAGGGCATCTCTCCCGTATGTACTCTCTGATGTCTTCTAAGATGTGAGTCCTGTGTAAAGGACTTGTCACATTCCATACATCTATAAGGTTTCTCCCCAGTGTGAACTCTCTGATGTGTTCTAAGAAATGAGAATCTGGTAAAGGATTTGTTACATTCCTTACACATGTAAGGTCTCTCTCCAGTATGAACTCTCTGATGTATTCGAAGATTTGAGGAAGTGCTGTAGGATTTGTCACAGTCCTTACAACTGTAAGGTCGCTCTCCAGTATGAACTCTCCGATGTTTTCTAAGAGTTGTGATATCGATAAAGGATTTGTCACAATCTATACATTTAGCAAGTTTCTCTCCAGTATGAATTTTCTGATGTGCTCTAAGATGTGAGCAGCAAGTATAAGATTTGTCACAGTCCTCACATCTGTAAGGTTTCTCTCCAGTGTGAATTTTCTGATGTGTTCTAAGAGTTGAGTTGCAGTTAAAGCATTTGTCACATACCTCACATTTGTAAGGCTTTTCACCAGTATGGATTCTGTAATGCCTGTTAAGAAGTGATAATTTAACAAAGGACTTACCACATTCTTCGCATTTGTGAAACTTCTCTAGAGAATGAGTTTTCCTATGCCTACTCAATGATGAATAGTGGGGAAAGTGTCTGTCACAGTCATTGCACTTGTAAGGTTTCTCTCCAGAATGCCTTTTCTGATGGCTATTAATTCCTGACAAGTAACGAAATGACTTTCCACATTCTTTACACTTGTAAGGTTTCTCCCCACTATGAATTCTTTGATGTGCTTTAAAACTTGAAATCTGTGTAAAGGACTTTTCACAAACGTTGCACTTGTAGGGTTTAATGCCAGTATGAACTCTCTCATGCACAATGAGTTTTGAGGCAGCACTGAAGCATTTCCCACATGTACCACATTGGTGTCGTTTATCTCCAATATTGACTGGTTGTAGCAAAAGACGGTATGCAGAGCTGAAATAGTCATCATATTCTCCCTGTCTCTGCTCTATCTTTGCAGGGTAGAATCTCTGATCATGAGTGATGTTGGAACACAAATTTACAGATTTCTCACAGTCTTTAGATCTGCAAGGTTCTTCTCCAGTGTGCCTGCTTTCATGTCTGTCTGGGTTTAATGAGTCCACAGAGGCATCCCTGGGATTAATACATGTGTAGTTATTGGAGTTTTCTGTAGTTTCACTTGTTCTATAAAGTGCACATGTGGAGGGGTCATGAAGCACTTTGCCAAGCTCATTACACTGACAAGACTCCTTTTCAGTCTTCACATGCTGATGGACAGGCTCACACTTGTAATAGTTCTCTGAAAATGAGAATATTTCATATTAATAGGGTTTGTTCCAATAACAAACATGTGATAAATGACTGTCTCCCTAAGTTGTCACTTAATATAGGTGAATCTGCAACTATTGAAATTAGAGTTCCTAGTAATGAACAGTTTTGATTCATTGTAGATGTATGGATTCTAACAAACACAGCATGAGAGCCTTCAAAGGTCAGTGAGTTATAACAGATATCTTTATCAAAAATCTCAAACTGGAAAAGGGTGGAATAAATAACTGATGGCCATAAGTTAGCTTTCTGTTAGTGCTCACGAAGTGATTATATTTAGAATACATGAATACATCTTTAAATATTTCTTCTCAGAATTGATACTAAATGATAGACAATAAAGACTACCATTCAGAAGACCTAATTCCTTTTTATAGTCTTACTCAAAAGCGTCACAGGTTTCTTTCTTTCTCTAGAAAATAAAGAACCATCACCTTCCTGAAAAGTAATGGATGCAAAGGCAGCATGATGCCAGACATCAGAGCCTCCAGCTGGATTGAGGAAGGGCTGTCACGGGCAGCTATTGCTTATTTCTATCCTTCCCTTTCTGAGCTCCACACACTGCTGTGTTCTTAACTTTCCTCATAGGGTTGTTTTCAGGTCCACTCTGTACACTGACTGCTGAGACTATTTCCCAGAAGGGTGCCTGTGTATTTGTCGTTGGGAACAAGGAAGGTAAAATATGAAGATATGTATAGAGGGAAGGCGATTAAAGAATAATCATACTTCACAGACTCATGTTAGACTTAAAATTTTGCAAACTGTCCAACTTCAGATTAATCAAAGACAACTGAATTGTGTACTAGTGTTATGTCACCATGATTAAGGTGTAATGAGACAATGCCTTCTAACACTTACAACAGACAGGTGGCATCCATGGGCCAGGATCTGACACTAACTTAAAAGATCAGGAATACTTTTAAGTGGAATTGAACACCGCAAAAACATTCTCAGCTCCTGCTTTCTCTCTTGAAGCCTTCACTGTTTGCCTGCTCATTCACTAGTACAACCTAATTGTGGTTCTCTCTCCTCTCCTCATCCCAGGGCAATCTCAATCTTTCCAGACAGGTGGTCATGCCTGGCCTGATACAATAATCCACATGTTCTTTGAGACAGCAATGAAACATGACTGAACAGAAGTCTAAGATGGTCCTATGCTCAGTACATGAAAACAGAAGGCAGAGGAATTTAAACAGGATTCCTCCAGTGACATTTCTTATCAAATTTTTCAGAACAGTCTGTATTTCCAGTTTGTATATCTTGAATTTTTCTCACAATTAAAAACATGTTGGCTGGAGAGATGGCTCAGGGGATAAGAGCACTGACTGTTCTTCCAGAGGTCCTGAGTTCAATTCCCAACAACCACATGGTGGCTCACAACCATCCATTATGAGATCTGGTGCCCTCTTCTGGTGTGCAGATATGCATGGAAGCAGAATGTTGTATACTAATAAATAAATTTAAAAAAAAACATATCTATTGCAATAAAAGACAGGGAGCTTTAAGATATGGTAGAAACCTTATATGCTACTGAGTCTACCTATGAATCTTGGAACCAAAATGAAGGTTGGATGACAGCTCTAAAAATGGAAAATTGAAAGAGAAAACTAAATGGCATGAAAATGCTCTTTCCTACTACTATACTTTGCCTTGTCTACTGTTAGTTCTTACAGGACAGCTTCACAGATTTTACAACCTATGAAGTAACAACAAACAAAAGGCGTGTTAGGAATTCTAGAAGCAAAATGTTCTCACCCACAAAGACCAGGTTGTTGTAATTCTCTAACATCACATCAGTGTACAAATTCCACTGAGCAGAGTCCATGCATTCCCACTCCTCTTTCGAGAAGGTCACAGTCACATCACTGAATGTCACCAGACCCTGAAACAAAAAAGTAAGGGTTGACCAAGCACTAACTGGTAGTGCTTTCCTGGCTAAAAGGAGACACACAGTATGACTTCCAATACAGTCACATTCTATCATGAACATTCTAACTCTGTGTACACACATTGACACAAGAGTCTCACAAGCAGTATATATGAAACAAGAAATACACTTAAGGTCTGTACATGGTTATCTATATGTTATGGATGCTGTGTTCATGTCCCACAGGAGAAATGTCTCAGAAGGCAAATTCATGAGGAAGTGGTCTTTAGATGCTATGTAACTTAGATCACGCTGAAACACTGACACTGAATTCATCCTGTGTGTACTTGGCCCTTACACGACTCTATTCAAACAGGCTCCGTGGGGATATTTACACTCTAGGTACAATGCCCCACCATTAAGTAGCAAAGGAGTAGGTAGGTATGGACTGCAGAATATAGGACTGATTTTATAAACAAAGAGTTTTCATTTTTTTTCAGAGTAGTAGGGATTGTAATAGCATGACATACTGTCAATTTTAACATTGACATATAGGATAAATACTATATGGAATTAATTTTATGAGTATTTTAGCCACCATGAACACATAGTAAAATCTGCATCAGGAATATTTGATGTCATCCAAAATTTCCTGAGAGTATGCATAAGACAACTGAGACAAATAGCACTTTCAGCACTTTTGAAGACTATTTCACTTCACTCCCAAAGAATAAAAATCGAGGGAAGACACCGTTATCAATTGTTCTGAAGAAAGTCTTCTCCTGCTGACATTAGGATAATCCTGAGGAGGTTTTTGCCAGTGAAAGGCTCCAGAATTCTTTCCAGTGAAACAGAATGTGGCTGAACTGATTTCCTGTCCCATTTCCCCACTCACTCCATCCCTTCCCCCTCCTTCTCCAATCCCTCCACCATACCTGCATCTTTAGCTTCTGTCTCCTCTCTCCTTCCAGGCCCCTCTGCTCTGCGGCACAGGTGAGCAGGTCTGGGTGATCAGTGAACCTGCACATGAGAAAGAGATTGTTCAGGAAGCCCCTGGATTTCTAACACAGTGCTGTGCTCTGTAGATGAAGAGAACACTAAGGACAGGATTATACAAATGACTTCCTAACTGTCATGCTGTGTCAGAATACTGGAAATATTTAGAAAGCACTTTTAGTTAGCATTTCTTGAATCCCACTTACAAACACAGCTCAGTCAAACCCAATGGGCAGAAATGGAAGTGAAAGATTGGGAAGACGAAGGATGTCACACACTAGTGAGGTTCTGAATTGACCACGGACCAATAATGATAGATGCTTACACCACCCAAAGGGACACACATGAAGAAGAGAGAACATTTATGAAAATTCTCCTTTTCCTTTGAGGATTCCACTTTATTCTGTGGGATGTGGACTCACTCACACAAAGCTCACACACTTGCAGATTAGTTTGTCATGAAATACTGAGGAGCAGCAAGGGAGACTACAAGGAAACAATTCTCAGTCACAGAAACCACACTGATGCCACTCTGCAATGTCAGGGTGTACCATGTTTCTGTGTCAACTGAAGAAAAAAGTCACTCAAAGATGAAAATTGGAGGCCTATGTGGCAGCAGGAAGATCCTACCTCTCTGATGAACTGATCAGTGATGCAAAAGTTTATTCATTGAAAGTTACACAAAGTATTTCCTCATGCAAAGGTCCCTCATCTAATTTATCTTTCTTACTAGAGGAGAGCATCACATGCCCTCAAGATTTTAGTCCTTTATTATGTATTGTTTGTAATACACAGTAACACAAGAGCCTCAGGTGTGCCTGAAGTGTCTTGTGACCAAAGTCATGGAAGGGCTACAATTTCCCTTCAGCAAAACAATTCTAGAGATCACGTGAAACAACCACTGTTTTCTATAGAGTCTTCAAGGTCAAAGTGCTTCTTAAAAAACTGTTGCTCAGCCAGGCGGTGGTGGCACACACATTTAATCCCAGCACTCTGGAGGCAGAGGCAGGTGGATCTCTGTCAGTTTGAGACCAGCCTGGTCTACAAGAGCTAGTTCCAGGACAGCCCCCAAAGCCACAGAGAAACCCTGTCTCAAAAACAAAACAAAAACAAAACAAACAAAAACGTTAATATTTACAAGGATAGTGCGGATCTCGCGAAAAGGTTTACATTCAGATTCATGACATTTGCAGGCATCGCTGTTAAGAGTATAATCTAAAAGCTCTCTGCGAATCCAAGTCCCCGTTTCCAAGTGCCACTCTCTTAAACAGGGAAATTAGTATGGATGATTGCAAATTTAGAGGTTTGCCGTCTCCACCACAGCAAAGAGAATCATACTTGCAAATGTTCACAGGAATTCAAATATCCTATTAGATCATTCTTACAAGGATATTTTGGCAATGAGAAGATCAGCTGAAAATACCAGGCTTATTCCATATGATCTAAAACACACCAAGGCAAAGACATGCACAGCAGAATCTCGGAGCCGGCTTCCTGATGAGCAGCAGAGAAACCGCTCGCACCCCCGCTCCTCCCTCCCGGGTCCCAGCCCCGCAGCTCCTCTGACCTGGGAGCTTCCAGGGCCGCCGGGCTGCGGTTCCCGCCACTGCGCTGCTGACTGCTGACTTTCCCAGGCCGCCCCGCGAGCGCGGACACCGCGGATCCCGAGGTCTCAGGTCCCCGCGGACCCGCCGCGTCCTCCGCACCCGGGTCTGCAGCGCGCGGCTCCCACCGTGCAGGACCCCGAGCAACGACAGGGAACCGGGCACTCGGCACTGCGGGCTGCGGCTCCTGAGATCACTTCCTGGTCCTCTCTCGTTAGGTGTCCCGACTTCCGTTTACGTCACATCGTTAACCCCTCCCACTTCCCCCCTCCTTCCAATGCATTCCCCTGAAGCCCAGCACCCTCCCCACCGCCGTTTCCGGTTTAGCGTCCCCGCCCCCTCCCCCTGCATCTCCCGCCGCCTCGCACACAGCTCAGCTGTCAGTCAGGCCGCCCTGCACCCGCTCTGCGCAGACTCCGCACAGGCCGGAGACCGAGGGGGAGGGGCGGTCACTGGAGCGGAAGTAGCGGGTGGGAGGATGTGGCCCATTGGTTGGGAAGAAGTGAAGACTGCAGCGTGGGCGGGAATGAAGGGGCGACGGGACCGGAAGCTGAGTCCCAAGTGGAGACTACGGAAGCTGCGGAGTGTCCGTTCCCTGTGGCCTGTTTCTTGGCTATGGTGAGCAGAGCAGCAGTGAACATGGGGAGCAAGTATCTGTGATGCAGGATGTGAGTCCTTTGAACCTGCGCCAAGGCGTGGAACGCCTGGGCCAGGTGCTGAACGTATTTAATCTGAGGGCTTGTTCATTTAACTGAGGATTCTCTACTTTAATTTTCAGTGTGGCTAGTTTTTTTGTTCATGGCTTTTTAATTTCCTATGGTTTTGTTTTTATGTTGTAGCTCTTTGGATTATTGGTAGTAATTCTAATTTCTTTTTGAGAAATAGTGGTTTGCTGTCCTTCTCATGGATGGTTTTTCCCAAATTCTCCTTTTTGCGTCCATTCTTCACATGAAATTTACTATTTCCCACGTGCTCATGGATGATTCCTCTGACTCTCCTGTGTATGTTTCCCCTCTAATTTACTGTCCGCGGTGCTGCTCCAGTGAAATCAATCGTGTTTATTGGTGACTACCTTGAAATGAACTTATGTCTCCATCCATTTTAAGGCAGTAGTCTTCTTTGTATAAGAAGATGCGTGATGGTGGTTTTCTCTTCAAGCTTCAGGTGTCTTCCATGCTCTCCTGACTTTGGGATCATTGACCAGACGTCTGGTACAATTCTGTTGCTTGCATATTTTCAGGTAGTTTGTCGTTGCTCAGTAACAGCTTTCAGTATTAATTCTAACTCTTCCCCTTTGATTCGAAAGGGAAGCAAGCCATCTATTCATTACTCCTGAAAGAGAAACTCAAAGAAGAAAAACCACAAGAAATGGCTGATTCTCCAGAAAAGCTCTTGCAGGTCAGTGGTCCGTTCCATTCTTTATCTAAAGATGTAATGCATTTATGTCTTGAAAGCCTTTAATTCCCTGCTTCTGACAATTCTTTGAAATTTTATTTATGAACGATTCTGCAAACAGAGAAACAACAAAATCACACACTGAAATTAAGCAGACCCAAAGACTATACAACTCAACGTAGTTCATTCAGGTAGAGTCATCACAGGGAACAGAAGATTTACATACCCACCACCCACACCCCAAAAACCTTTACAGAATTAGAACTAGAAAAGCTCTTAGCTTAATATCCTTTTCCATAGCTGGTGTTCATTACCTGTATTCAGTCCCTGATAATTTATTCTTAGCTGTTCTCTTTTCTCTGAGTTTTACTCTGCCCACATATACATTGTTTCAATATACATATATGATTGGGCAGATTCTGCCAATGAGGGTAAATGTGGTGCCTTCTTTCTAGAAGTGTATGACCACAGTCAATATCCCTTTTTGAGTCCTTTTTTCCTCCCCAGATGAATAGTATTCCATTTTATACAATTTTCATAATCCATTCATCTGTTGATAGGTAATTAGTTTGATTGCAGTACTTTTCCTTTGGTGATTAAAATAGCAGGAAACATGAGGTATAAATAGCTCTGTGGTGGGTTGAGGTGTTCTCTGGGTATATGGTAGGGAGTGAAAGAGCTAGGTCGTATGTTAGGTCTCTCTTCAACTTTTTTCAATACTATCCAAATTGATTCCTGCAATCTCTGTTATAATTCGCACCCTCCCATCCATCAACAGTGAATAAGGATGCTTTATCTCCATATCCCCTTAAACATTTCTTGTCAGGTTAGTAGTTGGTGATAGTCATTCTGCCTGGGGTGAGGCACTATTTCAAAGTAGCTTTACTTTGCATTTCCATGGTGGCGTTTTGGAATTCTGAAAGCTTTTGCTTTCTTGGGAATTTAATTATTTTAGTTTTTGGTAAATTGTTGCTGTGACCCTTATCCGAGGTGTCACTGGTATTGATTCTCTTAGGTATACCATAAACAGTGTTTGATGTGCTTTTCAACTTCCTTCAATTGTTTTACCCTTTAGGGGCGAAGTGAAATATCCTTCAAAACTTCTGAAATTGTAATTTGCCTCTTTTGGCGTATGCATATTCTTAGGAAAAATTTGGATTACATCAAATATGGCAGATACCGATTTTTCTGTCTCTGCATAGTGACCCAAATATTCTCATCAGATTAATTCCATAAACTGCTTATCTTATATGTTAATGCTAAAACTAGCAGTGTGTAGTGCTGTTTCATCCTTGCTACTGTGGAAAAAATAATCTTGTCTATAAAATCAGTCATATGTTTTGCCTTCTACACCTACCCCTTTGTTATTGTATGATATGTCATTGTACCTAGAGTTAAATATCTCATCTGAACCTGTTACAATAGATTTATGTTAGGCCCAAGTAAACATATGCTTGATTGGTGTCAATGTTTTAGCATGATCTGTAGGTATAGCATTTAAAGAACATTATTTCATCATGAATTTTCCTTCTGAGACATGTTTGCTGTGATCCTGTGTAACATAAACACAGCATCTGTAACACATAGATAACTGTGTCCAGACCTTAAATGTATGTCTTGTTTCATGTATACTGCCTGTTTGTTTATTGAGACAGGGTGTCGTTTATCCCATGGCAAAAAAAAAAAAAAGCTTGTTTGTTTTTTCTCAAGACAGAGTTTCCTTGTGTAGCTCTGGCAGTCCTGGAACTTTCTCTGTAGACTAGGCTGGCCTCAAACTCACAGAGATCTGCTTACCTCTTCCTCCCCTAATGCAGGGATTAAAGTCATGTACCACCACTACCCGGCTTGTATACTTCTTTCTTTTTTTTTTTTCCCGACTTAATTCATTTTATTTTTCTTGGATAAAAACCATTATGTGGTCACCACAGCTGGAGCCTGGGTCCTCTGAACAGAGTCTCTGGTGTGGGCTTTCACAAGATGGTCAGTGAATTCCTGATAAGGAGACTTGGTGAACACAGTCTCTTTCCAGAGGTCGGGGGTCAGGTAGCTGTAGGTCTTGGAGGTGGCATCAAAGGTGGCCTTGGCAAAGTTGCCCAGGTAAGCAGTGCAGCCCCTGGCTGATGTGTAACAGTCATCAATAGAGGCCAGCAGCCGCAGCTTTGTGGGCACAGGAGCAGAGACGATGCCATGCCTCTGGGGGCAGGCACGAGAGGCACCAACACAGAGCCACAGAGGCCTCTCACTTCGCATGGAACAGTGTGAGTGTGGCTTGCCAATCTTGTTTCCCCAGTAGCCTCTCCACACAGGCACAGAGGAAAGCTTGGCCAAGATGATGGCCCCTGGTATGGCAGTAGCTACCTCCTTGGAGCACTTGACACCAAGACCAACATGACCGTTGTAGTCCCCAGTAGCGACAAAAGCCTTAATGGGTAGGTAGAGCGCCTCCAGGGACTTGATCTTCATGTCCTTAACCAGGCGGCCCAGCATGGTGACAAGGATCTACTCCCTGTCTTTGGCTTTACCATCACAACCCTGCAACTTTGACCACTGCCAGGGCCTCGGCCCCTGAGACCATTGCAGAAGCCTCTGGAAGCCCACCTTGGCCCTCTAGGCCCGGGTCCTCCAGGCCCTCCTGCTGCACTGGCGTCATCAGCCGTTTGGTGTTTCCCAAGTGCCGCTGTGCAGAAAGGAGATTTTATAGTGCATCAAGCGCCGAGACATCTCCACTGCCGCTTGTTTACTTTTAAGACTTGTGTCATCCTGTTTTCACAGAGTTAGAATATTCATGATAGAATAGGACTGTATTAGAAATCATCATTTTTAGTAATTACCATCACTCGGCTACATTCCATCTCTATATATCCAGGAAAGACATCCAGGTAGCAAGTGGTCAAACCATATGTTTTTGTTTCAGCATCTGTTGACATTTGGGGATGTAGCTGTGGACTTCCCCCAGGAGGAGTGGGAATGCCTGGACTCTGCTCAGAGAGCATTGTACATTGATGTGATGCTGGAGAATTACAACAACCTGCTGTCTGTGGGTGAGAACATTTTGCTTCTAGAATTCATCACCCATCATTTGTTTGTTCTGACTTCATAAAATGTAAAATCTGTTAAGCTGTGCTGAAAAAAACCCAACGAGAGTCAAGGCAAAGTTTAGTTGTTGGAAAGAACATTTTCAGCCGGGTGGTGGTGGTGCACACCTTTAATCCCAGCACTCGGGAGGCAGAAGCAGGCAGATCTCTGTGAGTTCGAGACCAGCCTGGTCTACAAGAACTAGTTCCAGGACAGACTCCAAAGCCACAGAGAAACCCTGTCTCTAAAAACCAAAAAAAAAAAAAAAAGAGAGAGCATTTTCATGCTATTCAGTTTTCTCTTTCCATTTTCCATATCAGAGCTGTCATCCACCCTTCATCCGGGTTCCAAGATTCATCCATGGACTCAGTAGTGTATAATATTTCCATTCATATCTTAAAGCTCCACATCCATTATTCTTTCTAAAAGTTCAATCGTGGCTCATTGCTGTCTCAAAGAACATGTGGATTATTGTATCAGGCCAGGCAAGGTCACCTGTCTGGAAAGAATGAGATTGCCCTGGAATGTGGAGAGGAGAGAGAACCACAGCTAGGGTGGGTTAGTGAATGAGCAGGCAAACAGTGAAGGCTTCAAGTGAAAGAGAAAGCCAGAGTTGAGAACAAGTTTTCGATGTTGAAATCCTCTTGTTGTTTTGTTTGTTTGTTTTTTTCATTAGTTACCAAATTTAATTGTAAGAATTTAGCAATGGTTATTGGTCAAACCAATCTATTTTGGTAGCTCTAAATTGAACAGATGCAAATTGTAAACAAAGGTGTACCTTTGGAGCCTATCCTGGCACTCGCTCTGGAGACCAGGCTGGCCTCGAACTCACAGTGATCCACTTGCCTCTGCCCCCCAAGTGCTGGGATTAAAGGTGTGCGCCACCAACACCCATTGGTGAGATTTTATAGATGTAATTTCTGGCATTATTCAGTTTGATGACTACTCTTGGTTGTCGACTTCACTTCATCTGGAATAAATTACAATTCAGATATGGATGGAATTCCTGTAAAATATAATTTTTGCTTTGTTAAAAGGGGTGAATCCACTTATAGTCCACATCTTTGAGGTGGGAAGACATACACCTTTGAAAACAATCTTCTGGCTGGAAGTTACACCTTCATACCTTCTACTGTAAGTCTATATAATGACAGGAAAAAATAAAGCGTTTGGCTCATTGTCTTTTTTCTTTCCTTTTTCTTTTTTTTTTTAATTAGGAGGGAAATTATTTTACATGTCAATCCCAGGTCTCTCTCCCTCCCCTTCTCCCCTGCCCCACCCCAACTAACGCCCTACCTATCCCATGCCCTTTCTGCTCCCCAGGGAGGGTGAGGCCTTCCATAAGGGGTCTTCAAAGTCTGTCATATTCTTTGGGATAGGGCCTAGGCCCACCCCCTTGTGTCTAGGCTCAGGGAGTATCCCTCCATGTGGGTTGAGCTCCTAAAGTCCATTCCTAGGGTAGCATTAAGTACTGGTCCACTTCAAGAGTCCCCATAGATATCCAACTATAAAATCTCCTCACTGACACCCACATTCAGGGAGGTCTGGACCCCTTTGCTCATCAGTTCTCCTTCTCTGCATCTGGGTTTCTGTTCAGTTCAAGGTTTAGCTGTGGGTGTCTGCTTCTACTTCCACCAGTTGCTGGATGAGTCTATTCGATGGCATCTCATTGTCTTCATATTGGCTCATTTCTTTTTCTTTTTTTTTTTTTTTTTTTTTTTTTTGGTTTTTTTGAGACAGGGTTACTCTGTGTAGCTTTGGAGCCTATCCTGGCACTCGCTCTGGAGACCAGGTTGGCCTTGAACTCACAGAGATCCGCCTGCCTCTGCCTGGCGAGTGCTGGGATTAAAGGCATGTGCACCAACGCCTGGCGGCTCATTTCTTTTTTACCACATCTATTCCTTCACTGACTTTGAAGCTTGTTCATATGGGAATCTAGCATGCAGTGAAGACCATCTGAGTCTTCCAGCATTGTGGATGTAGCAACTACTGGATTTTTGGATTTTTGCATTTACAGCTAGTCATTTGATGTAATCGTGACAGGGATAAGTCATTCCAATAAATCCCCTATGTACACACATCTTTACATATTCATATATACAAACACACATGAATATATATATATATATATATATATATATAAACACACACACACACACACACACACACACACACACACACTTGTGTGAATGGGTATATACACTGGCATATAGAAAGAAGGAATAGCCTCTTAAACAGTTAAATGATGAATTAGGAGACAGAAGCATGCAGAGCTATTGCAGGGCTCTCTAAGAGGCAGTATATGCCCTGAATCAGTGTCCAAGAAGTGGTAATGTTTCTCCCATATCGAGGATTCTGGTGTCCCAGGATTCAAGAGGAGGAAAACATATCTAAATATCACTTCAAATGATCCACTAGGAAATTTTTGCAGCCAGGGGGCAGGGGCACGCATATCTCAAAATCATGCATTAACCCTTATTTTCTAGATGTCCTTTTTTAACCATAAAAATTTAGTAAAACCTATATCCTCTCATCTGCCAAATTTTATAGTATCATAGATTACTCATATCTCTAAGCTAATGCTATAAACTTTTGCTAACTTTTTAACTGACTATCTCCTAGGGCTCAAATCATAATTTTTCCTGTTAAGACATTGACTCATTAACTGGATGCTCTTTTTGACTCTATTAAAGTGATTTTGATATTTTTTAAGCAATACCCGAGGCAATGTAAATATCTCTAATTATATCCAAGGCAATTTAGACATTTCCATTCATAAATTCACAATCACATCATGCATCCAGGTGTGGCCACACCATTCATTCATAACTTGCATACGTCTCACATTTCTCCTTTTGCCTAGGTTATGATCAATTTGTAGAAAAGAAAAATCCCTAGTTGAAATTTTTAACATGTAGCTTATAGTCAATCATTGAAATATGAGCATCCAAAATTTGAACAATTCTAAGCTTAAATATGTTGCCTTTTCTTTTCTATAAGTCTCAAAAATAGTTTCTGTCTGGCTGTATCAATAGCATTTATATACATTAATTAGCCATCAACCATGGTGGCACCTCCCAAGGCTGTAAGTTGCAGTCCCAAGCTTGACCACCTTTAAGAAATGCTGCCAGTAATGAGCAGATTAGCGAGTACCCTGTGGCTTGCAAGTATGCAGAGCCCCGGGAGGGTGAGAGCACAGGCTGAGGGAATAGGGGAAGGTCAGTCATTGGCTTCTGTACATGACAATGGTCACGACTTCTGAAGGAAGTCTTTAACAGTCAGCAAGAGGCGAGACCTCTCACCAATGAGTTCAGGGCTCTGAATGACATCCCTGAGAAGAGCCCAATAGTTAAGAATAACTTCAGGAACATTTTTTTTTGGGGGGGGGGTTAACTCATACATCTTACCTAAATCTCTCCCAACCTTTTCCCAGGTCTGGGGAGCTATGTCTGGTCCCATTAAAATCCAACATAGACAAGCTTTATTAATAAAACAGAAAAAATGAACTAAATCTTTCTTTTTAACTCTTACTTTTTATCTTCTCCCTTTTAATTTTTACTCCTTTTTATCTTTCTTTTTAACTCTTATTCCTTTCTCCCTGAATGCTATTTTGAACTCTGTTATGAATTTTAACTCCTTACTAATGAAAGTACCCATGGCATTTGGACAGCAGTGATTGGTACCTTACCTGGTACCTGGAGAGAGCTCGAGTTTAGCTATCTACAGGATCCTCTTTGTCCCAGGCTGTCTTTTCGCCGTCCGACAGCTGACTGTACTTCGGGTCCCTGTTCAGGCGCCACTTGACCCGTCCTGCAGGTCCAGTCATTCAGGGTTCCAAAGGGGGGGCTGCCTGAAAGAGTCATGGGCAAGAGAAAGAAAGGAGACCAAGTGGCGCAAGAAAGGACAAGAGTCCGTCTGTGCAATGTCAAGGTCTCGATTTACTGGGGCTTAGAGTGGGCGTAAATAGCCCTACAACAACAGAATTCGGGGGAATAATAGAAGGAACATCAGGTATTTGCTGGGACTGGAACATTCTTCTTGTCAGCCGGAACATCTAGTGGTCTTCCTTGGAACAGCGAACAGAAAAGCTCCAGACCCTTTCTCGGAACAGAAGCAGTTAGCCGTTCCACTTGGCCAAACCGTATCTAATTACAGGTTACAGGAGGCTCACAGAGCTGGCTTTAAGCCGAAAACTTAAAGGTCATTAAAAGGCTTACAAAGGTGGGCTTTAAGCTGCATAGTTTTGGGCCCACGGCCCCTTACAGGAAGGCAAACACCTTTAACTCATATCTTTAGGTGGGAAGACACAAGTCTTTGAAAATAACCATGAGGCTGGAAGATACAACTTTAACCTGGGCCACATCTTCTAGTAGAAGCCTATAAAAGGACATGGAAGAAGGAAGGTTTTGCGACCGGTCTGCTTATTTTACAGCACACCCATGGCTTCAGTGTCACACAGGCTTGTTCTTGTGATTCCATCACACATTGAGGACCAGCTGAGACATCCAGCCTAATGGACTGAGCAATTTTCTTGAGTGTAGGACATTCTGTTCATAGCCATTGTTGGGTTGGCTGGGCAAAGGGCTGTAAGTCATATATATATGTATATATATGTGATATATGAGTATATGATATATGATATATATGTGTGTGTGTGTGAGAGAGAGAGAGAATGCACATGAGTTTGTGTATTTGAGTATGTGTGTGTCTTAAATACCGTCCATTATCACTTTTTACCATCTCCGCTATCCTAGCCCACAATTTCAACAAAAGTGTTGTTTTCATATTCATTCATTTAGGTTTGAGACCTACTGGGCATGACTGGAGCCATCTGTGAGACTCTGGATTTGGAGCTATCTGTTGGAGCCTAATGGGCTTAGCAGAGAACTACAGATAAAGGCAGCGATTCTTGTCCTATAGTCCATCCATCCATAGACAACATCTGAGAGGTAAAGTTGGACCCTGTGAGACCTTCCCCTTCCTAGACTGATTGGGATCCAGTGTGAGGTCAATGTGGGTCAGTACTGTTGCTGTTGGTTACTGATTACAACAGCTGTGTGGAGTCTAGAGAATGGCAGGTCTCAGCCATTCCTCGTCTTTCCCTTATTACTCCCTATCCACCTCCTCTTTCTCAACGTTCCCAGGGCCATACAAGGGACGCTGTAAGTGAAGTTTTCAGGGCTGGGGCCATGTAATTTGTTTATTTTCTGCAACTGGCACAGTAAAGGCCTCTGCACTCACCACTGCATTAAAAAGCATTTTTCCTATATTTTATCTGAAAGCATCTTTAACAGGAGTCAAAAAGACTAATGTGTCTCTGAATTAGTAAAATAAAGGACTTCCATCTAGTGGTGAGAGCAGTACAATGCAAGATGAACACAACACTGAGCATTTATCAATGGGTGGACCACTGACTTCTGGACACCAATTTGTTTTTGAAGGGACCAGACCTCACTCAGCCCCTGGCTTTAGCAGCCATGACAGGCTACAGAAAAGACACATAGGCTTGTGACACAAGGAAACTTCAGATCCTCAGGCCTCCTGGAACCTATGGCCAAAACTGAACATAAGAAACTCCAGAATACCTCACCCCCACCCCAGCAGCCTCCTTGGTACTTGGTTCCTGGGAACTGTTTGGCCACAAAAACCTCCCCTGCATTCCCCAGGATACAGTTCTAAAAACTATTGGTATCTGTGTACAAAAGGATACCTGCAAGTAACAAGAAAATGCCATAGAAACTTCAGAATGTTTCTCCTCAGAATCAACCAATTTGTGTAGTTAACACACAGGTATTTCATGCTAAAATGTCAACCAATCAGAAACCAACCCATAACTACTGATGTAATCCCGTAACTATTGTCTTTACACCTAGCAGTAGACAGGGAACTTCCCTCCCTCAGGAGGCTGCTGCATCCAGCTTGCTAGACTGGGTGCCTGTCATGGTTGGATGAAAAATAAAACCCTGCTTTTGCAGTTCATTGGGTCTGGCTCCATGGTTGTCTCTGGAGATCTTCACAACTTGGGCACATTTTCAAAATCCAAGTTCCAGATAGTGTCTCACCAAGGTCAAATTGCAGTATTTCATTTTTTCTTCCCTTGTTTGTGTTTATTGATCATAAGTTGGCATCTGAATTCTGTTATCCTTTGCTGTATGTAGCCCGGGAGGCTGGGGGTCAAGCAGGGAATGCTGCCTGTCTTTATCTGAAGGGTTCAGAACTCGCAGAGGGGTCATATATAAGGGTGCAGCATCCTTCGGGATGCAGATAAGGACTGGGCTGGCAGGAAGCCTTTGGGGATTCTATGCAAAGTAGTTCCAGGGCAGCCTGCCAGCTGGAGCTGTGTGGAAGGCAGCAGGAGATGGAGTGGGAGGGACAGGTCCCCAGTTGGGTGGTAACAAAGGTCTACTCAGAAGAAAAGAATGGGGGTGGGGGGAGTTGGGCAACTAATCTAGAAAACCAAGCCTCCCCACCACCCCTGTAGGCGATTTTTGACAAACCTTGAGACCAAAAGTGGATTTTTTAAGTGGGAGTGTCCAGGAGGAGGAGTCTCCAAAGATCCAGGCTGAAGGAACCGGAAATTCCTCCATTCCCTGTTGAACTCTGTGAGCCATGTGGGCCGGAACTGGATGAAGAGAAGTGGGCAGGGCCTAAGGGACCTGCAGAGAAGGGAACCGCGTGCTGCAGAGCCGGGTGCGGAGGACGCGGCGGGTCCTCGGGGACCTGAGACCTCGGGATCCGCGGTGTCCGCGCTCGCGGGGCGGCCTGGGAAAGTCAGCAGTCAGCAGCGCAGTGGCGGGAACCGCAGCCCGGCGGCCCTGGAAGCTCCCAGGTCAGAGGAGCTGCGGGGCTGGGACCCGGGAGGGAGGAGCGGGGGTGCGAGCGGTTTCTCTGCTGCTCATCAGGAAGCCGGCCCCGAGATTCTGCTGTGCGTGTTTTTCCTTGGTGTATTTTAGATCATATGGAATAAGCCTAGTATTTTCATTTGATTTTATTCTTGTAAAAATAATCTAATAGAATATTTGAATTTATCTGAAGATGTGCAAGCATGATTCTCTTTGCTGTGGTGGATACGTCAGGGGTCTTGAAATTTACAATCATCCATACTAATTTCCATGTTATAAACTTCCATAATCAAGAGAGTGGCACTTGGAAACGGAGACTTGGGTTAGCAGAGCTTTTAGATTATAGCTGAGGAATGCCACAGAATTTCTTTCAATGTGACACTGTATTTTTTCCGAGTCCCACGGTGTAATGGTAAACATAATCTTTAAAGGCACACTGTGGTGTAAATATAGCATAGGGAGAAGTGTTTTTGCTGGGTCTGGAGAAAAAAATTTTTTTCCCAGCCAGGTTATCTGTAGAATATCCTGGCCTCAAACTCAAAGAGATTCCCCTGCCTTACGCTGCCAGGTGCTTGGATTAAAGGTGTGCACCATACTACCGGCCTTTAAACCACCCGGAAGGTGGAGGCACGAACAAAGCGTCAGCTGGAGACTGGTCAGGTGTACATCATTACTTCAAGGAGAGTTGTCACTACACAAAAGACCATGTTTCAAGGGAAAATAGAGAAATAAAGTGAAACTGCTAGGAAAAGCTTTTAGCATTAGTTGCATAGGGCTGTGGGTCACAGAGAGGGTCTAGGTTCAATTTGTACAAGAAACAAAACCTGGATCCTTCCACTGCTCTGGCCTAAGTGGCAGCACAGGCCTTCAGGAAAGTTTACTTTTCCCTGAGGATGACCAAATATGCTGATTATCTTTTTGCTTTTCTCTTCTCAGGGGAAACGGCAATAAGCAAATATATATATATATATATATATATATATATATATTTTCTGTGGAGTAGGATGTTGAGTCCTTTGAGGGCTTGTTTATTTAATTGAGATGCCCCTATTCGATTTTCAGTGTGGACTGTTTTATTTTCATGGCATTTTATTTCCTCTGGATTTGTTTTTATGTTTCTGCTGTTGGATTTTTGGTAGTATTCATTTTCTTTGTTTTTGAGAAATAGTGGTTTGCTGTCTTTCTCATAGATGATTACTTTCCAGTTCTCCTGTAATTATCTACTCTTCCCTTTAAAGTTATTATTCCCATGTTCTCATGGCTCTGACTCTCATGCATGTGTTTTTCCTCTAATTCATTATCTGCAGTGCAGTTTTCATGAAATCAATTGTGTTATTGCTGAGTTAGTCTCCATCAATTTTAAGAGAGTAGTGTTCTTTGTGCAACAAGGTGCTCGGATGGTGATTTTTCTCTTCAAACTTCAAATGTCTTTCCATGTTCTCCATTCTTTAGGATCATTGACCAGACACCTGGTCATATTCTCTTTCTTGGGACTTTTCATGTGATTTGACATTGTTCTCTGACAGGTTTCAGTATTATTCGTACATTCTGACCCTTTATTTTTTTTATAGGCAATTCAGCTATATGTTAATTGCTCCAGAAAGAGAAACTCAAAGAAGTGAAACAGTAAGAAATGGGTAGTTCTCCAGTAAGTATGTCACAGGTCAGTCGTCACGTGCGATTTCATATTTCACAGCTGAATATATTTTGATTTACTTATCCACCACCCAAACCCCAAAAACCTTTGACAGAATTAGCACTAAAAAAGCTCTTAGCTTAAGTTTAACTTTTCCATAACTGCTGTTCATTTCCTGCATTGAGTCCCAGATAATTTAACCTTCCTGTTCTCTTTTCTCCAAGTTACACTGTGTCCTCATTAACATTCTTCCTATATACACATGTGATTGGGAGATAATGCACGTGATCAAAAACATGGTGTTTCTTTCTGAAAGTGATGACTGCACTGAGTATTACACATCTGTTCATTTTCCTGAAATTTTTTTTCTCTTTAGCTGAAATGTACACAGCTTTATATACTTTTAATAATACATTCACTCATCTGTTGATAGATAAAGCTTTGATTCTAGTACTTTCCCTTTCGTGATAAAAACAGCAGCAAAGATGGGGTACAAATATCTATAGTGGTGGTGGGGGGGTGTTGTTCTCTAGGGTATATGGCCAGGAGTGAAAGAGCTGTGTCATATGTTAGTTCTCTCTTCAGTTTTTTTTCAGTAATCTCCAAATTGTTTCCCACAATTAATTAATTACACCTTGTATTAATTTGTATTAATTTACACTTTCCCCTCCATCAACAGTGAATAAGGCTTCTTTTCCCTTCCTGTGCTATCTCACCTTTATTGTCAGTTTAGTTGATAACAGACATTCTGTCTGTGGTGGGGCAGTATTTCCACATAGTTTTAATTTGTATTTCAATGTTAACCTTTTTGTGATCCTGAGAACTTTTTCAATGTTTATTGGCCAACAGACTTTCTGTCTTTGAAAACTGTCTGTTTAGCCCATTTGTTGATTTGCAATTTTATTTTCTTGGTATTAATTTAATTTCTGATAAATTCTTTATATTAGCATTATTCAAAGTTTCACTGGTATGGATTCACTTACCTATGCCTTAATAATTTTTGATGTATTTTTTTGGAATTCCTATTTTTTTGTGGTGTGTGTGTGTGTGTGTTTGATTTTTTGAGATAGAGTTTCTCTGTGGTTTTGGAGACTGTCTTGGAACTCACTCTTGTAGACCAGGCTGGTCTTGAACTAAAATAGTTCCATCCGCCTCTGCCTCTTGATTGCTGGAACTAAATGCCTGTGCTGCCAAGTCTCGGCCCAATTTTTATTAGTTTGTGAGTGAAGTGAAATTCTCAAAAATTTCTAAAATTGTCATTTGTCTCGGTTGGCTTATGCATATTCTTAGGAAAATTTTGGATTGTAACCAATATTGATGATGCTGATTTTTCTCTCTTTATACTGACCCAAATATTGTGATAAAATTAACTCCATAGGCTATTTACCCTATATGTGAATGTACTCCTGTTACACTTGGTGCTACTGTGGAAAAAACCCAAAAGTCTTGTCAATAAAATCAGTCATATATTCTTCTATGCCTTCCTCTTTCCTAATTTATGGTGTGACATTGGACCTAGAGTGCAAACATCCAACCTGAGTCTGTTAGAATAGAGTCATATGAGGAACAAATACAGACAGGAATGATATGTGTCAGTGTTTTCAAATGATCTACAGACACAGCATTTAAAGCAGAGACATCTACAATGGGATCCTATGTAACATAAACACCTCATCCATAACAGAGAGATATCCATGTCAAGATCTTAAATTTATTTCTTTTCGCATGTATACTGCTTGTAATACAGTTGTTTCATCCTGTTTTTACAGAAATACATCATTCATGATAGAATGGGACTGTATTGAGATATTTTATTTTTGAGTAATTATCTTAGTTCCTCCTCTACATTGTGTTGCCTTCTATCCAGGAAAGCACATCCAAGTAGCACTTGGTCAAACCATACTTTTTTATTTCAGGGTGTGTTGACATTCAGGGATGTAGCAGTGGACTTCTCCCAGGAGGAGTGGGAATGCCTCGACTCTGGTCAGAGGGCTTTGTGCATTGATGTGATGTTGGAGAATTACAGCAACCTGGTCTTTGTGGGTGAGAATATTTTGCTTCTTGAATGTCCAACCTATCTTTTGCATTCCACATTTTATTTTGGTTCTAGGATTCATCCATAGACTCAGTAACATATAACACTTGCACTCATGTCTTAAAGCTTCTTGTCTATTACTACAATATTATTACTTACAATTTTTTTATTGTAAGAAAAATTCAAGATAAATAACATGGAAAACACTAAATATACTGAGCAATTTGACAACAAATATCAATATAGATAACTTATTTTAAGTTCCTCTACTTTATGTTGTCATATACTGAGCCCAGTACTGTGTTAGACTTCTTTATTATTTCTGAAAGTTCTGGCATGGGTTATGGACTGCCTGATAGTACTGGTGTATTATTGCATGGAAGGTAATCGTGACTAACCGTCTGGAATGAATGAGATTGCCCTTGAAAGAAGAGAGAAAGGAGTAGCCTCAACTAGAATGGACTTTTGAATAAGCAAGAGAACAGTGAAGGCTTCAAATGAAAGAGAAAGCAAGAGCTGAGAATGTGTTTCTGATGTTCACTTTCACTTGATAGTATTCCTGGTCATTTAACTTAGTATACTGTCCTGGCTGCAGGATGCATCCTGTCTGTTGTAATGTCTGTGGAGGGCTTTCTGCATTATTACACCTGTGTTGTGGTGACTTAATTCCATTAAGAATACAGTCTTATTTGATTGTGTTGAAATTGGACACAAATAATATTTCAAATTTTTAAGTCTATCTTGGGTCTTTGAAGTAATGTTATTCTGTAATTGCCTTCTTTGTATGCATAACTTCCTATTACATCCTTCATTATTCCCAATGGAGAATGCATATACATTCTCAGTGAAATAATCTCAGGAGTCAGAGTGGACCTGAAAATAACCCTATGAGGAACATTAAGAAACACAGTAGTGTGTGGAGCTCTGAGACAATCTGACAGAAATAACCAATAGCTTCGCATGACAGGCTAGCTGAAACAAGCTAAACCCTGTGATTTCTGGCAAAATATGGTCTTTGCATCCATTACTAAGTATAAATACTGTAAACCTGGGATGGGATTACACTCCTCTTCATTAATTGCTGAGAAAAATATTGAAAGATAGAAACATGTATTCTAAATATAAACCCTCAGTTTTCTCTATCCTACAGCTAATTCACAAGCATCAATTATTATTTTGATCTTTTTCCAGGTAGAGATTTTGAGAATTATGAGTTATCTGTTTTAAATCACTGACCTTTGAAGGCAGCCATGACGTGTTTGTGAGAATCCATATAATTATAGTGATTGCAAACTGTCCCTTACTAGGATTTAATCTCAAGAGTTCCAGTTTTACTTAGGTTAAATAACAACTTAGGGAAACAGTCATTTAGTCCATATTTATTGTTGACACAAGCCCTATTAATCTGAAGTTACTCAATTTCAGAGAAGTATCAAAAATCTGATCCTGTCCGTCACCATGTGAAGACTGAAAAGGAGTCTTGTCAGTGTAATGAGCTTGGCAAAGTGCTGCATGACCCCTCCACATGTTCACATCATAGAACAAGTGAAACTACAGAAAACTCCAAGAACTACACATGCAGTAATCACAGCGATGCCTCTGGTGACTCATCAGACCCAGATAGAGATGAAAGTATGTACACTGGAGAAGAACCTTGCCGATCTATAGACAGTGAGAAATTTTTAAATGTGAGTTCCAACTTTACTGAAGTACAGAGACTCTGCACTGCAGACAAGGAGCACAGGCAAGAAGAAGGTGACGACACTTTGAGCTCTGCAACCAGGATTTTGCATCGAGCAGTCTACATTGAAGAAAATCCATACCAATGTGGGAATTGCAAGAAATGCTTCAGGTCTGCCTCCTACCTCAATGATCATGAGAGAATTCACACTGGAATTAAACCCTGCCAGAGCAACATTAGTGAACAATCCTTCACCCAGCATTCCAGTTGTAAAATACACCAAAGCCTACATATTGTGGATAAACCTTACACATGTATGGAATGTGACATGTCGTTAACTTGGGATTCACAATTTAGAAGACTTAAGAGATTTCATACAGTAGAGAGACCTTACTGTTGTATGCAATGTAACAAGTCCTATACCCAGGTCTCACGTCTTAGAGCACATCAGAGAATTTGTACTACAGAGAGACCTTACAAATGTATGGAATGTGACAAGTCCTTTACCAGGAATTCAGGTCTGAGAAGACATCGAAGAGTTCATACTAGAGAGAGACCTTACAAATGTATGGAATGTGACAAGTCCTTTATCTGTGATTCAAAACTTAGAATACATGAAAGAGTTCACACTGGAGAGAGACCTTACAAATGCAAAGAATGTGACAAGTCCTTTACCCACAACTCACAACTTAAAATACATGAGAGAGTTCACACTGGAGAGAGACCTTACAATTGCATAGACTGTGGCAAGTCTTTTACCCAGCAGGCACATCTTAAAAAACATCACACAGTTCATACTGGAGAAAAACCTTACAAATGTATGCAATGTGACAAGTCATTTTTCTGTGATTCAGATCTTAGAAAACATCAGAGAGTTCATACTGGGGAAAAACCTTACAAATGTATGGAATGTGACAAGTCCTTTACCCAGAACTCACATCTAAGAACACATCAGAGAATTCATACAGGGGAAAAACCTTATAAATGTATGGAATGTGACAAATCCTTTACCCAGGACTCACATCTAAGAACACATCAAAGTATTCATACTGGAGAGAGACCTTACAAATGCAAAGCATGTGACAAGTCCTTTACCTGGAAGTCACAACTTAGAACACATGAGAGAGTTCACACTGGGGTAAAACCTTATAAATGTATGCAATGTAACAAGTGCTTTACCCGGATCTTACTTCTTAGAGCACACCAGAGAATTTGTACCAGAGAGAACCTAACAAATGTATAGTACGTGACAAGTCCTTTACTTGGTATTCAGGTCTTATAAGACATCAAAGAGTACATACTAGAGAGAGACCTTACAAATGTATAGAATGTGACAAGTCCTTTACCAGAACTCACAACTTGGAACACATGAGAGACTTGATATTGCAGAGAGACCTTACAAATGTATGCAATGTGACAAGTCCTTTACCTGGAACTCATAACTTAAAAAACATCAAATAGCTGGGCGTTGGTGGCGCTCGCCTTTAATCCCAGCACTCGGGAGGCAGAGGCAGGTGGATCTCTGTGAGTTCAAGGCCAGCCTGGTCTCCAGAGCGAGTGCCAGGATAGGCTCCAAAGCTACACAGAGAAACCCTGTCTCGAAAAACAAAAAAACAAAACAAAAAAAAACATCAAATAGTTCATACTGGAGAGAGACCTTACAAATGCAAAGAATGTTCAAGTCCTTTACTTGGAACTCACAACTTAGATCAAATCAGAGAGTTAATACTGGGGAAAACCTTACAAAACTATGCAATGTGACAACTCCTTTACCTGGATCGCACAATTTAGAAGACATCAGCGTTTACACTGAGCAGAAACCTTACACATGTATTGAACGCTAGATGTCCTTTCCCAGGATGTCACATTTTCAAGACATCAGAGGGTCCATACTGGAGAGAGACCTTGGAGTTGTCAGGAATGTGACAAATCTTTCATTAGATGCAAACATCTTAGAACTTGTCAGAATATTCATACTGGAAAGAAAACTTTCAAATGCCAAGACTGACATTACTTTTAGCCATATTACAAGTCTTAACAGATGGAAAGAAAAGTCCCATTGCCAATACAGTGACTTGCCATTTTCTGACATTCTCAGTGTACAAATAACAACAGTATACATAATAGAAACATAAAGATAAGAAACATATGAAAATTTTTTTTGAGTTAAATCTTAGAAAATATCAGAGTTTATGCCAAATTAATATTTTCTCAATGTTCCTGCAATAAAGTCTTCCTATATGTTTTACTGAGTATGTGTGTTTTGCCTGCGTGTTTTACTTTGCACTGCTTGAATTCCTGCTGTGGGTGGAGGCCAGAATCCCCAATGATTGGGTTTCAGACAAATATGAGTTGCTGTGTGTCGGTAATCAAATCCATGCCCTCTGAAAGAGCAGCCTGGGTTCTTAACCACTAAATGATATCTCCAGACCCTAGGAAAAGCTGTCAAAAACATTTTTCTTTGTTCAACATCCAAAGATTCCTAACAGTGTCAGGCATGATAGTGCAAGCCTTTAATGGCTCACTCAGGAGATAGGCTTTGGAGGTTGCCTGAGTTAGAGGCCTTTGTGATGTACAGAGTGAGTTCCAAGACAACAAGGATTGCATTAATCCTGTCTCCAAACAAAAAAATCGCAATACAGACAAAATTAATTTTGTCTCTAATTTTTCTGTGCATCTCAAAAGTCATGCTTCTGACCAGCCATATGAAAATATACTTTTGTAATTGCCATCTTCTTGTTTATTGGAGAGACAGGCCAAGAAAAAGAAGGAAATATCAAAAGTAGACCAGGTCCATTTTAAAAGGGAAATTAGTGAATGTGCACAGGTAGTGCTCTTGGGGGTTGCAGCTATGAGCACATCCTCTCAGAACCCTGAGGGCAGGACAGTACAGATTCCTGAATACAAACACCTGCCCAGGGACTTATTTCCCTTGTTGGTGGGATGTTGGGATTAGGGAGGTGTAGCTAGGAGCAGGCAGCACAGAAGAGGTTGGGGATGATTGGGCATCCAGAGCAGCTGGGGATTTGAGTTTCTTCCTGAGGAGCAATGCTGCCCTGGCTTTTCAGGAGCCTAGGAAAGGACCTCCTAGCAGGCAGACTCACTCCACTGCACTGCGCCAGCCCTTCCTGCCTGGCCATGGGTGTCCTCAGTAATGCTGCCCCACATACCCCTACTACTGAGTGTACCCTGAAGACTTGGCACCTCTCTTTCCCTATTACCAGAGCCAATCATCATTGGGGAGATGCCTGGGCTCCTGTGTGTAGGTAACAGGGACTTGATCTAGGATGGATCAACCTGGAAGAGGAAGACAGCCTGGACATGACCACCTGCTCACTGTACCTTGCTTAGTGAGTGGTAGATTATGCGCAGTAGGCACTTACTCTCCTTATCAATGGGTAAAGGGAGGGGGAGACCTGGACCAACTTGAAACTCAGTACCAGCCTCTATTCTGCCATGATGGATGAATTCTCAGTGAGAGCGTAGACATGAACTGTAGCGTAGACTGAGTGTCTTTCTACCAAACAGATAGGAACCAGTGTGGGAGAGTACACTCCTAAGAAGCAGAACAGTCCCTTACATCTGTGACTCAGCTCTTCAAAGACATTTTCAAGAGGAAACCAAAGCTCTGCCTCAGAGATTCCCTCAGGTTTGAAATAAGCATTGAGAAGGAGAGGACCCAATGGACTCATGTGCCATTCTGAGAACAAGGCTTGTGAGAGGAGACTGCCACTGTCTGTGGGCTTGTTTTTCCCTATGAGAACTTACCTGAAGTAGCCAAAGCCTCCCTTCCAATAAAAGAAAAATTCATCTCTCTGAAGTAATGCTATAGAAATTCCTTTTTGCTGCTGCATCAGATTTAGCACAAAAGTGTCATTGGATTAAGCTGCTTACAGATCCTGTTTGCCCACATACAACATTTTTGACACATTTGATCCCTCACTAGTGTCTTTAGAAGAACATAGGCTCTGAGAGACGGTTTACTAATGGAGAAGGGGTGGGTGCCCCTTGTAGGGGAAGCTGTAGCCACGCCTACTTAGGGGCTGGCTACAGGTGTGCCTGACCACGCTTGCGAGGGCGTGGTCAGGGTGACATAGAGTGACTGGGTTTTTCTCTTTCGGTTTCACTTTTGGGCTTGTGTACAGACCACTGCCATACTGACTGCCTAGGTTGCTCTGTAAGTAAGACTTTTCCCTATTAAATACCCTTCTATTTCCACTTGGCTCCGTATTGGTAATTTCCCACTATAGCCCCTCCCAATGCAACCATATAGATTTTCAGCTACTGCACAGATCAACCCATTGAGGAACCAAAGATATCCACTTGGGATAAGCTAAGTGAATGGAGCTCTGCAGTTCCACAAACAAATTGTGACTCAGAAGAGGACACAAGCAATCTGTGTCTGCTGTCAAGGAGACAGAAGCAGCACCAGGTGTCCCGAGACAGCCACGTGTACCTAAGCAGACAGGGAGCTTGGAAAGTTCATATGCAGATCTATTGCACACACTGCCTTGTACTGGATTTGCTTCAGATCACAGGGAATCCCCGTTCCTGGGGTGTGATGGACCATTAGGAACCAGAAGCTCTTCTGCAAGGGAGACCAGAAGGCACAGTTTTGCTCAGGGACTCTGCTTGGGTGGACTCCATCTTCTCCAGAAGCTTCTGCCCTCTCCATGGCCTCAGATGCCCAAATTGAATAACAGAACAACTTCAGCTTCAATGACAAGGACCCTTTGAGATTCCCTCCTCCACTGTCCCTGGGCTTCTGGAACATCATAAAGACCAGGTTCTTGCAGGCCTTTTGAAGAACTGTTTACGAGATCACTGAATAGGACTCTTCCTTTCAGCCTGCAGTGTATCTGCCCCAGAGAGATCTGCAGGTCCACTGATGGGATCTGTGAACTCCCTGTGCCATCAGCTGTACAGGAGTTTTTTGAACTAGTAGCACTAAAAACAATGTTGGACTTTAGTGATTTGAGAAAGAGCTCCATTGACGACAAAGTAACCACTTTCTGCAAAGGTATTACCTAAGTCTGCACTCATGTGAATCAGACAATACAGCCATAAGAAGCACAGAGCTGGCCACGAGGATTTTTCATGCAGAATGTAATATTAATCATTTGTCTCTATCCAGTGGGATCTTGTATTACACAGACAAAGTTGCCTAGAAACAACAGATAGTTTGCAGGTGTCCAGGACTGGGAAAACACAGCTAGTTAGTGAATGCTTGGGTCTTAAATGGCTGTGATGACTGAGGAAACTGTGGGGCATTTGCTATGAAAAACTCTTTTCCATACTGAAAAACATATTATGAATATTGCATGGGTAGTTCAACTGGGTGACTGATATTTTAAATCAGTTGTTCTAAGAATTTTTCTATAGCCTTCCGAAAGTAGTGATGTTTGTACCTAACTAGAAATCAAGCATTGAAAGTACCAAAAAAAGGGGCTCAGAGGTTAAGAGCACTCACTGATTGCTCTTCCAGAGGTCCTGAGTTCAATTCCCAGCAACCACATGGTGGCTCACAACCATCTATCATGAGATCTGGTGCCCTTTCCTGGTGTATAGGCAAACATGCAGACAGAACACAGTATATGTAATAAAAATAAGTAAATAATTTTTTTAAAAAAAGAAAGTACCAAAAAAAAAGATAAAAGCTTGCTTTTCGATTAGAGAAAAAAATGCAATATTTCTGGACACAGAGCACTGTGAAGTATTGATGTGTTTTATGGTCATTCTCCTTTTTGCCTCAGAGAAAGAGACTCTCAGGTAAACCAAGGTCTCTAATGTAGCTCTTCCAATGTCAAAGTTAAAGGTTAGTAGTAAAGTTCTGTTGCAGAGACTTCAGTATTCATGTGGGATGAGGGCTCTGGCTTCAGACGGCATGCATTTGGAGTTTTTGTGGGATTTTTTTTTCTAAGTTGACACATTCACTGCACACATTATCATCAGAGTTGGATCTGTTCCTGTGCTCTTGAGCTTGTGAAACCAGATTGAAATGAGATTAGAAGATTCCCAGACACACCAGATGAAAGTGACTCCACTGGTTGCAGATGTCAAGTTACGTTAAACTATAATAACCATTTGGATGGCAGTATTTATCTCTTCTTCAGCTCATAGCTTAATTACTTGAGTACAATTTACCTCACTTTCATGCAATTAAGTCTTCACAGAAAACCCAAGTTGTAGATTTATAAAAGGTATGTTAAATCCATAGTGTCTAGAAATAATGTTACTTGGCAACTTTTTGTTCTTGGAATAGTACATACTACAACTTGAGCTAAAGCTTTGGGAAGTACTGTCGCATTCCAGTGCTGCTGCTCAGTGTGGAACTAAGTTCTGGGCTGTGTCCTAGACATTTGAACTACAGTAGCCGAGTCCATTTTCACAGTCTGACACTGTACCCTCTACCCTCTGGCGATTACTCCTGAGGTCCACACCAGCTGTTGTAGGGGTTATTTTAGATCCTTTTGCCTATCTTTAGGACACTGAAATAAAGACTGTATTTCTTTGCAACAATAATCCTTTGACTCCTATTGTCTGTGTTCTCCTTGCTGTGTCTTGTTCTGACTGCTTTTCCCATGCTAATCAAGTATGTTTGCTGATGCCTGGTCACTGGGGGGGTACCTGGGTCGGGGAAGGGCAGGTACTGAGCCCCAGGTAGCAGGGATCTCCAGCTGAGATCATAGACATTCAGTTGTCCCTACAGGTACCATTGGCTCCAGTGGTCACTGGTGATATGGTGGGAGATGGCTGAATGGAGAGGATGCTGCCACCCAATTGCAGGGCAAGCCACTGGTAGGGGGAGGGGGAGCCTAGGGCCTAGAGGGCAGGCCTTCTTTCTTTTTCTTTCTTTTTTTTTTGGTTTTTCGAGACAGGGTTTCTCTGTGTAGCTCTGGAGACCAGACTGACCTTGAACTCACAGAGATCCGCCTGCCTCTGCCTCCCGAGTGCTGGGATTAAAAGTGTGCACCACCAACACCCGGCTACTCTCCCACACTCTTGTATATTACCCCAATAAAACTCAATGGTCCACTTACCTTTAGAGATGACTAAGAATAAAAGGGTACCATCTGGTATTTCAGATGATTTGGTTTGAATTCCTAGCACCGTCATATGGATACTCAATCTGTGACCTCACTCCAGGGCATCCAATGTACACTTCTCATTTTCCAGCAAAAGTAATTTGCACATTGCACAAACTTGCAGACAAAACACCCAAAAAGAGAAAACAAACAGAATCATTATTTGTTCACCAAGTTAGAGTTTTTTGATTCCCAACTTTGGTTTGTCTTTGGATTCTTGTCTGCAGTGAGTAGATTTCTGTCATTATTCTACAGGAATAGTGTAACTCATAGGTGCAGTCATTTTCTTTTATTGATTCATTTTAAAGAACATCTAGACTGGTTTCAAAAACTGATTCTCTAGTTCTCAGTCTCTTTACAGTGGATGACCTCCTTCTCCCACATTAGATAACATTTCTATTTCTGATGATTGACATTTTAGCTAGGGCAACATGGAGACTTTATGAAGTTCTAGTCTGATGAGATCAGGCGCGTTCAGGATGGTATGGACATAGACCAAGCTGGTGAAGCAATCCTAATAGATAACAAATTAGACTTCAAACTAAAATCAATCAAGAGAGATGATGAAGGGCATTTCATATTCATCACAGGAAATGTCCATCAAGATGAAGTCTCAATCCTGAACATCTATGCCCCAATACAAAGGCACCCAAATTTGTAAAAGAAACATTACTAAAGCTCAAATCACACATAAAATCTCACACACTTATAGTAGGAGACTTCAACACCCTGCTCTCAACACTAGAGAGGACCACCAGACAAAAACTCAACAAAGAAACAAAAGAACCAACAGATGTTATTACCCAATTGGGTTTAAGAGATATCTATAGAACATTCCATCGGAACACAAAAGAATAAACCTTCTTCTCAGCACCACATGGAACCTTCTCTAAAATTGACCACATTCTTGGCAAGGTAGCAAACCTACACAGATACAAAAAAATGTAATAACCTCCTGTATCTTATCAGACCACCATGCTGTAAAGTTAGAATTCAACAACAACACAAATTGCAAAAACCTTAAAAACTCATGGAAATTAAATAATGAGCAATTAAAGCATTCCTGGGTCAAGGAAGAAATGAAAAAGAAAAATACAGACTTCCTAGAATTTAATGAGAATGAAGACACAACATACCAAACCTATGAGACACTTTGAAAGCAGTGCTAAGAGGAAACTTCATAGCAATAAATGCCCACATGAAGAAACTGGAGAATAGGCACATGAGAGAATTAACAGCGCAACTGAAAGCTCTAGAACAAAAGGAAGCAAACACTCCCCGGAGGAGTAGATGCCAGGAAATAATCAAACTTAGGGCTGAAATCAATAAAGTAGAAACTAGGAAAACATTACAAAGATTCAATGAAACAAAGAGTTGGTTCTTTGAGAAAATCAACAAGATAGACAAACCTTTATCCAAGCTAACCAAAGGGCAGAGAGAGAGCATGCTAATTAACAAAATCAGAAATGAAAAGGGGGACATAACAACGGACACTGAAGAAATCCAGAGAATCATCAGGTCATACTTTGAAAACCTGTACTCCACAAAATTCGAACATCTAAAGGAAATGGACATTTTTTTGGGTAGATATCACTTACCAAAATTAAATCAAGAACAGATAAGCAAGTTAAACAGACCTATAACCCCTAATGAAATAAAAGCAGTCATCAAAAATCTACCAAACAAAAATCCCAAACCCAGATGGATTCACTGCAGAATTCTACCAGAAATTCAGAGAGCTAATACCAGTACTCCTCAAATTGTTCCACACAATAGAAGCAGAAGCAACATTGCCAAGCTCTTTCTATGAGGCTACAATTACCTTGGTACCCAAGCCACACAAAGACAAAACAAAAAAAGAGAATTACAGACCAATACCCCTCATGAACATCGACGCAAAGATATTCAACAAAATACTGGGAAATCGATCCAAAAACACATCAGAGAAATCATCCACCATGATAAAGTTGGCTTTATCCCAGGAATGCAGGGATGGTTCAACATACAAAAATCCATCAATGTAATCCACCATATAAACCAACCAAAGAAGAAAAACCACATGATTGTCTCACTAGATCCTGAAAAAGCCTTTGACAAAATCCAACATCCCTTCATGATAAAGGTCTTGGAGAGATCAGGAATAACAAGAACATACCTAAACATGATAAAAGCAATATACAGCAAACCAACAGCCAACATAAAACTAGATGGAGAGAAACTCAAGGCTATTCCTCTAAATCAGGAACAAGACAAGGCTGTCCACTCTCTCCATATCTCTTCAATATTGTAGTTGAAGTCCTAGCTAGAGCAAAAAGACAACAAAAGATCAGGGGAAACAAATTGAAAAGGAAGAAGTCAAACTTTCACTATTTGCAGATGATATGATAGTCTACATAAGTGACCCAAAAAACTCTACCAGGGAACTAATACAGCTAATAAATACCTTCAGCAATGTGGCAGGATACAAGATTAACTCAAAAAAATCAGTAGCCCTACTATATACAGAAGATAAATGTGCTGAGAAAGAAATCAGAGAAACATCACTCTTTACAATAGCAACAAACAACATAAAATATCTTGGGGTAACACTAACCAAAAATGAGAAAGACCTGTATAGTAAGAACTTTGAGTCGTTAAAGAAAGAAATTAAAGAATATAACAGAAAATGGAATGATCTCCCATGCTCTGGATAGGTTGAATCAACATAGTAAAAATGACAATCTTGCCAAAAGCAATCTACAGATTAAATGCAATTCCCATCAAAATCCCAACACAATTCTTCACAGACCTTGAAAGAACATTACTCAACTTCATATGGAAAAACAAAAAACTCAGGATAGTCAAAACAGCCCCGTGCAATAGAGAAACTTCCAGAGGCATCACCATCCCTGACTTCAAGCTCTATTATAGAGGCATAGTTCTGAAAATAGCTTGGTATTCCCACAAAAATAGACAGGTTGACCAATGGAATTGAATCGAAAACCCTGATATTAACCCACACGTGTATGAACACCTGATTTTTGACAAAGAAGCTAAATTTATACAATGGATAAAAGAAAGCATCTTCAACAAATGGTGTTGGCATAACTGGATTCGGACATGTAGAAGATTGCAGATTGATCCATATCTATTGCCATGAACTAAATTAAAATCCAAATGGATCAAACACCTTAACATAAATTCAACCACATTGAGCCTCCTAGAAGAGAAGGTAGGTGGCACCCTTGAACAAATTGGGATCAGTCCCTGAGGACCCTGGGATCCTGTCTCTGCTGAGATCGCTGGGCCATTCTGGCCCCCACAGAGTGCGGAGAGTGCAGAGGTGAGCTGATTCGGCCCCTAACTTGGGCCCAACTTCCATCTGCCCACCCTGGCAAATCCTCCCCAGGAATCTTCGACAGGGCGACTCGAACTCTGAGGACCAAGTAACCCAGAGTCTGCTGACATCTCTGAGCCAGTGCTGCTCTCACCCACCTGGAGAGAGAGTGCCTCAGACCTGCCTGCACCCAACTTGAAACCCATCAGAGTATCAAAGTTAATTGCACACACCTGAAGAGAACACCGGACCCATACACACCAGGAAAGGAAGTGATACCAACTGCACCCATTGGAACAAGAGATGGGAAGACGACAATATAAGAACACATCCAACAACAGGAAAATATGATACCACCAGAGCCTAGGGACTCTACACCAGCAAGACATGAACATCTGAACACAGAAGAAGCAGAAGAGAGCAACCTTAAAAACAACTTCAAGGAAATGATAGAGAACCTAAGAGAAGAGATCAGAAAATCCTTCAGAGAAATGGAAAAAAAAGACAAACCAAAAGATGCAAGAAATTAAGGAAAGCCAAGAAAATACAATTAAACAGCTGAAGGAAACAGTTCAGGACCTGAAAACTGAATTAGCGCCAATAAAGAAAACATAAACTGAGGGAATGCTGGAAGTGGAAAAGCTTAGTAAACAATCAGGAACCACAGATGCAAGCATAACCAATAGAATACAAGAGATGGAAGACAGCATCTCAGACGCTGAAGACAAACTAGAGGAAATAAACTCGTCAAGCAAAGAAAATCTGAAGTCTAACAAAACCATAACACAAAATATTCAGGAAATTTGTGACACCATGAAAAGAACAAACCTAAGGATAATAGGTATAGAAGAAGGTGAAGAAATCCAATTCAAAGGTGCAGAAAACATATTCAACAAAATAATAGAAGAAAACTTTCCCAACCTAAAGAAAGACATGCCAATGAAAGTACAAGAAGCCTACAGAACACCAAATAGAGTGGACCACAAAAGAAAGTCCCCTCGTCACATAATAATTAAAACACCAAACGTACAGAATAAAGAAAAAATATTAAGAGCAGCAAGTAACATATAAAGGCAAACCTATCAGAATTACACCAGACTTCTCCATGGAAACTCTGAAAGCTAGAAGGACCTGGATAGATATTCTACCAACTCTGAGAGAACATGGATGCCAGCCCAGACTACTATACCCAGCAAAGCTTTCAATCACTATAAATGGAGTAAACAAGATATTCCATGACAAAACCAGATTTAAACAATATGTAATGACTAATCCAGCCCTATAGAAAGTACTGGAAGGAAAACTCCAACCTAAGGAAATTAACTACACTCACATAAACATAGGCAATAGATAATCCCACTCTACAAGAACACAAAATAAAAGGCAGGGTAAATCCACATACAATACCAGTACCAACAACAAACCAAAAACAAACAAGAATAAACACTGAATGGAACTTAATTTCCCTCAATATCAATGGTCTTAACTCGCCTATAAAAAGACACAGGCTAACAGATTGGATACGAAGACAGAATCCATCCTTCTGCTGCATACAAGAAACACACCTCGAATTCAAAGACAGACATTACCTCAGAGTAAAGGGTTGGGATAAGATATTCCAATCAAATGGACCCAAGAAACGAGCTGGGGTAGCTATCCTAGTATCTAACAAGATAGACTTCAAACTAAAATCAATCAAAAGAGAAGAAGAAGGTCATTTCATATTCATCACAAGAAAAATCCATCAGGAAGAAGTCTCAGTTCTAAACATCTATGCCCCAAATACAAAGGCACCAACATTTGTAAAAGAAACATTATTAAAACTCAAATCACAAATAAGCCCTCACACAGTAATAGTGTTCAACACCCCACTCTCACCACTGGACGGGACCACCAGACAGAAACTTAACAAAGAGTCAAAGGAACTAACAGAAGTTATGACCCAATGGGATTAACAGACATTTATAGAACTTTCCATCCAAACACAAAAGAATATACTTTCTTTTCAGGATCAAATGGAACCTTCTCAAAAATCGACCACATACTCAACAACACAGAAAACCTCAACAGGTCCAAAAAATTGGAATAATCCCCTGTGTCTTATCATACCACCATGCTTTAAAGTTAGAATTAAAAAACAAAACAAATTGTAGAAAATCTACCAGCTCATGGAAATTGAACAACATGCAATTGCACCATTCCTGTGTCAAGGAGGAAATAAAGAAAGAAATCAAAGACTACCTAGAATTCAATGAAAATGAAGACACAACATACCCAAACATATTGGATACTTTGAAAGCAGCACTAAGAGGAAAGTTCATAGCTCCAAGAGCTCACATGAAGAAACTAGAGAATAGTCCCACCAAAGAATTGCCATCACAGCTGAAAGTTCTAGAACAAATGGAAACAAATTGCCCCAGGAGGAGTAGATGCCAGGAAATAATCAAACTGAGGGCAGAAATCAATAAAGTTGAAACAAAGAAAACAATTCAAAGATCAATGTCACAAAGAGTTGGTTCTTTGAGAAAATCAACATGATAGACAAACCTTTATCCAAACAAACCAAAAGGCAGAGAGAGAACATGCAAATTAACAAAATCAGAAATGAAAAGGGGGACATAACAAGAGAAACTGAGGAAATCCAGAGAATTTTTAGGTCATACTTTGAAAATCTGTACTCCACAAAATTTGAAAATTTAAAGGAAAGGGACAATTTTCTGGACAAATATCACTTACCAAAATTGAATCAACAACAGATAAGCAACTTAAACAGACCTATAACCTCTAAGGAAATAGAAGCAGTTATCAAAAGCCTCTCAACCAAAAAAAAAAAAAAAAAAAGCCCAGGGCCAGGTGGTTACACTGCAGAATTCTACCAGAAATTCACAGAAAAGCTAATACCAATACTCCTCAAATTGTTCCACACAATAGAAGCAGAAGGTTCATTGCTAAACTCTTTTTACAAGGCTACAATTACCTTGGTACCCAAGCCACACAAAGACACAACTAAAAAAGAGAACTATAGACCAATAATCCTCATGAACATAGATGCAAAAATACTCAGTAAAATACTGGCAAACTGAATCCAAGAACTTATCAGAAAACTCATTCACCATGATCAAGTAGGATTCATCCCCAGGGTGCAGGGTTGTTTCAACATACGAAAATCCATCAATGTAACCCACAATATAAACCAACTAAAGAATAAAAACCACATGACCATCTCACTAGATGCTCTAACAGTGGAGCCAGTCTTTATCTCTAGAGCACAAATGGATTTTGGGAGCCCATTTCTTATTGAGGGATACTACTCTGCAGCCCAGACACAGCAAGGAGAGCCTACTGCTCCCCCAAACGATATGACAGTCTTTGAAGGTCCCTGGTGGAGGGCCTCACTAACCCTGGAGAGGAGTTGGGGGGGGTGTTGGGGAGGCTGGTGGGAAATATGGGAGGATGGGAGGGTGGAGGGAATGGGGGGATGGATATGTAAATATGAGTAGTAATTAAAGAATTTAAATTTAAAAAAAAGAAAAAAATGAACACTTGCACTACTCTTAACATTGGTGAAAGAAGTCTCCAATTTCAATAGGTTATTGGTAAAATCATAGAATTATAGTTGTTCAAAACCTACTAAGAACAAGTGTGTAAAATTGTGCCAACTACCATTTCCTCTTGGCTGGAGTGGGTCCTACAACTCTCTACCCTAGTGGAGGCGCACTAGCAGTCAATAGAAGCTGTATCAAAGTTTCAAGTAAATTCTTCCCAAGTTTTATTAAGTACTTCAAAATGAATTCTTGCATGCACTCAGGGATTGTTTTTCTTATTGTTTTGGTTTTTCCAGGAAGGGTTTCTCTCTGTAACCATGGCTGGCTTGCAATTTGCAGTGCATACAATTCTGGGCTAGAACTCACAGGGATACCCCTTCCTCTATCTCCAGAGAGATGGGATTAAAGGTGTGTGTCTCCACACTCTTAGGCACTGGGTCTATTTAAGATTCTGTCATAATTCCTGTGATGTCACTTTCACAGCTTCTCTCTTCAGTGATTTACTTTCCTACAATTTGATTGGTTTGACTGTAGTAGGAAGAATTTGAAGGTTGATAGAACTTATCAGCATTTTCTTTAAAGGTGAATTTCTCCATCTTTGCAATTTCAGCACTATGTAAAGAAGTTGTCACTTTCAATGCATTTGGTGGGTGTAATTTCCAATGGACAGAAGGCATGGGGAGTATATACTCTCTACAGTAATATGGTTTTCAGAAGTATGAATTTTGAGATATACAGCACATTTAGAGGATAAAGTAGAGGTTTTGGAATTTTATGTTATTTGTTAGGATGGTATTTTGAGAAAGAGTTTATGTAGTCATGGAAGTAAATATATAGGTGATGAGGTCTACCAAGTCACAGAGATCTTATCTCTGTATCTTCAGTGCTGGAATGGAGTGCACACCGCACTTGACAGTATTATGAATTTTTAGATGCTGAATAAGATACATGTTTTTATTACATTTTTCTAATAGGGTCTGGAGACACGGCTTACGGGTGAAGGGCACTGGTTGCCCTATCAGAGGACTTGGATTCAATTTCCAACATGCATGGCAGTTCACAATTGTCTGTATCTCCATCTTCTGGGGATCTGATGACCCTTTTGGCCTCCACCAGGCATACATGTAGCACACATAGTTGCCAGTAAAGCATGCACACACCTTTAAAGAAATAAAAAGTTCTTCCCACTGTTATATATGCAGAATTTCATTTTAATGTACACTCTAAGAAATTTTTAAAAACATAAACCTTCATAAAGTCTTTCACCAGTTTCTTACCATTATGTTTCTATTTTTTTAATTTAAAATTTTTATTTTTCATTTTACATAGCAACCCCAGTTACCCCTCCTTCACCATCTCCTACCCCTCCCAGTTCCCCAACCAATCTATACCTCAGAGGAGGTAAGGCCTTCATTGGGGAGGCAACAAAGCCCTTCCCCCTTATGTTAAGCCTGAGCAAGGTATCCCACCTTGAAAGGTATCCCATGGGGAATGGGCCTCTAAAAGACCTGAACCTGGGATAGGTCTGGTCCCACTACCAGACCTGCCCTCTTCAACAGATCAGGGCACATAACTGTCACCTGTATTCAGAGGGCCTATTTTAGTTGCATGCAGTTCCCCATCTCTCAGTCCATGGACTGTGAGCTCCTACTAGCTGGGGTCAGATATCTCCTTGGTTTTCTCCATCATCATCTTAACCCACCCCCTTGATCATATAATGGCTCCTCCTTCTCATCAACTTAACTCCAGCCCAGTGCTTGGCTGTGGTCACTTCATCTGCTTCCATCAATTACTGGATTTAGGTTCTGTGATGACATTTAGGGTAGTCACTAATCTGATTAAGGGGAAGGTCCTTTCAGACATCCTCTACACTATTGCTGGGAGTCTTAGCTGGGGTCACCAATGTGGGTTCTTGTGAATTTCTCCAGCACAAGGTTTCTCCCTAAACCCATACTGGCTCCCTCTATCAAGATCTCTCCTTCATTGCTCTCCCTGAGTATTTTGTAAACTGTTGTGATTTGTAAGCAGAGCGTAGTAGAAAACGCTATTTCACATTATTTAGACAGTCACTTTCTCTCCAGCATGACATTTCTAGTGTCTCCTAATATTCAAAATCTGGATAAAGGATGGCTCAGTCTTTGCATGTGTATGGTTTCTCTCCAATAAGGATTTTCTGATGTTTCCATAGAGCAGCAGAGAGGACAAAGGATTTGTTACATTCCTAACAACTGTAAAGTCGACATCCAGTATGAACTCTTGCATATCTTCTAGGATTCAAGTCCCGGGTAAAGGACTTGACACATTCCATACATTTGTAGGGTTTCACCCCTGTGTGAATATTGTGAGGCTTTCTAAGATTTGAGCAACTGGAAGAAGATTGGTCACAGTCCTTACAACTGTAATGCCATTCTCCAGTATGAACTGTCTGATGTCTTCTAAGACTTCAGATATAGGATATGTCATAATCTTAGCAAATGTCAAGTATCTCTCCAGTATGAAGTTTCTGATGTCTCCTTAAAAGATAAGATTGGGGAAAAAAAATTGTCACAAACCTGACAGCTTTAGGGCCTTTCTCCAGTATGTACTCTCTGATGTCTTCTAAGATTTGAGTCCTGTGTAAAGGACTTGTCACATTCCATACATTTATAAGGTTTCTCCCCAGTGTGAACTCTCTTATGTATTCTCAGACATGATAATCTGGTAAAGGATTTGCCACATTCCTCACATATGTAAGGTCTCTCTCCAGTATGAATTCTTTGATGTATTCGAAGTTTTGAGGGAGTGCTGTAGGACTTGTCACAGTCCTTACAACTGTAAGGTCGCTCTCCAGTATGAACTCCCATATGTTGTCTAAGAGTTATGATATCGATAAAGGATTTGTCACAATGTATACATTTAGCAAGTTTTTCTTCAGTATGAATTTTCTGATGTGCTCTAAGATTTGAGAAGCGAGTATAAGATTTGTTACATTCCTTACATCTGTAAAGTTTCTCTCCAATGTGGACACTCTGATGTGATTTAAGACTTGAGTTGCAGTTAAAGCGTTTGTCACATACCTCACATTTGTAAGGCTTTTCACCAGTGTGAATTCTGTAATGCCTAATAAGAAGTGATAATTTAAGAAAGGACTGACCACATTCTTCACAAATCAATTGAGAATGAGTTTTCCTATGCCTACTCAATGCTGAATAGTGAGGAAAGTGTCTGTCACAGTCATTGCACTTGTAAGGCTTCTCTGCAGCATGCCTTTTCTGATGGCAATTAATTGCTGACAAGAAACGAAATGACTTTCCACATTCTTGGCATGTGTAAGGTTTCTCCCCAGTATGAACTCTTTGATGTGCTTTAAAACTTGTATTCTGCGTAAAGGACTTTCCACAAATATTGCACTTGTAGGGTTTAATGCCAGTATGAACTCTCTCATGTCTAGTGAGTAATGAGGCAGCACTGAAGCATTTCCCACATGTACCACACTGGTGTCGTTTATCTCCAATATTGACTGGTTGTAGCAAAAGACGGTATGCAGAACTGAAATAGTCATCATATTCTCCCTGTCTCTGCTCTATCTTTGCAGAGTAGAATCTCTGATCATGAGTAATGTTGGAACACAAATTTACAGATTTCTCACAGTCTTTAGATCTGCACAGTTCTTCTCCAGTGTGCCTGCTTTCATGTCTGTCTGGGTTTGATGAGTCCACAGAGGCATCCCTGGGATTACTGCATGTGTAGTCATTGGAGTTTTCTGTAGTTTCACTTGTTCTATAAAGTGCACATGTGGAGGGGTCATGCAGCACTTTGCCAAGCTCATTACACTGACAAGACTCCTTTTCAGTCTTCACATGGCGATGGACAAGCTCACACTTGTAATAGTTCTCTGAAAATGAGAATATTTCATATTAGTAGGGTTTGTTCCAATAACAAACATGTGATAAATGACTGTCTCCCTAAGTTGTCACTTAATATAGGTGAACCTGCAACTATTGAAATTAGAGTTCCTAGTAATGAACAGTTTTGATTCATTGTAGATGTATGGATTCTAACAAACACAGCATGAGAGCCTTCAAAGGTCAGTGAGTTATAACAGATATCTTTATCAAAAATCTCAAACTGGAAAAGGGTGGAATAAATAACTGATGGCCATAAGTTAGCTTTCTGTTGGTGCTCACAAAGTGATTATATTTAGAATACATGGATCCATCTTTAAATATTTCTTCTCAGAATTGATACTAAATGATAGGCAATAAAGACTACCATTCAGAAGACCTAATTCCTTTTTATAGTCTTACTCAAAAGCATCACAGGTTTCTTTCTTTCTCTAGAAAATAAAGAACCATCACCTTCCTGAAAAGTAATGGATGCAAAGGCACCATAATACCAGACATCAGAGCCTCCAGCTGGATTGAGGAAGGGCTGTCACGGGCAGCTATTGCTTATTTCTATCCTTCCCTTTCTGAGCTCCACACACTGCTGTGTTCTTAACTTTCCTCATAGGGTTGTTCTCAGGTCCACTCTATACTCTGACTCCTGAGACTATTTCCCAGAAGGGTGCCTGTGTATTTGCCATTGGGAACAAGGAAGGTAAAATATGAAGACATGTATACAGGGAAGGCAATTAAAGAATAATCATACTTCACAGACTCATGTTAGAGTAAAAATATTGCAAACTATCCCAATCCTACTACAGATTAATCAAATACAAGTGAATTGTGTACTAGTATTAAGTCATCATGATTCAAGTGTAATTAAGAAAAGAGAATGCTTTCTAACACTTACAACAGACAGGTGGCATCTATGGACCAGGATCCTACACTAACTTAAAAGATCAGGAATAATTTTGTTTTGTTTTGTTTTTGTTTTTTTTAGACAGGGTTTCTCTATGTAGCTTTGGAGCCTCTCTTGGCACTCACTCTGTAGACCAGGATGGCCTCAAATTCATGGAGATCGCCCGCCTCTGACTCCCAAGTGCTTAAAGGCCTGAGGCACCAACATCCATCAATCAGGAATATTTTTAAGTGGAATTGAGCACAGCAAAAACATTCTAAGCTCTGGCTCTCTTTTTTTCTTGAAGCCTTCACTGTTTGCCTGCTCATTCACTAGTCCACCCTAATTGTGGTTCTCTCTCCTCTCCACATTCCAGGGCAATCTCAATCTTTCCAGACAGGTGACCATGCCTGCCCTGATACAATAATCCACATGTTCTTTGAGACAGCAAAGAAACATGACTGAACTTTTAGAAAGAATACAGAGGTCTAAGACAGCCCTGTGCTCAGTACATGAAAACAGAAAGCAGAGGAATCTAAGCAGGATTCCTCCAGTGATATTTCTTATCAAATTCTTCAATATAGTTAGTTTTTCCAGTTTGTATATCTTGAATTTTTCTCACAATTAAAAACATGTCTATTGCAAAAAAAGATAGGGGGCTTTAAGATATGGTAGAAACCTTATATGCTACTGAGTCTACCTATGAATCTTGGAACCAAATGAAGGCTGGAAGACAGCTCTAAAAATGGAAAATTGAAAGAGAAAACTAAATGGCATGAAAATGCTCTTTCCTACTACTATACTTTGCCTTGTCTACTGTTAGTTCTTACAGGACAGCTTCACAGATTTTACAACCTATGAAGTAACAACAAACAAAAGGCGTGTTAGGAATTCTAGAAGCAAAATGTTCTCACCCACAAAGACCAGGTTGTTGTAATTCTCCAGCATCACATCAGTGTACAAATTCCACTGAGCAGAGTCCATGCATTCCCACTCCTCTTTGGAGAAGGTCACAGTCACATCACTGAATGTCACCAGATCCTGAAACAAAAAAGTAAGGGTTGACCAAGCACTAACTGGTAGTGCTTTCCTGGCTAAAAGGAGACACACAGTATGACTTCCAATACAGTCACATCCTATCATGAACATTCTAACTCTGTGTACACACATTGACACAAGAGTCTCACAAGCAGTATATATGAAACAAGAAATACACTTAAGGTCTGTACATGGTTATCTATATGTTATGGATGCTGTGTTCATGTCCCACAGGAGAAATGTCTCAGAAGGCAAATTCATGAGGAAGTGTTCTTTAGATGCTATGTAACTTAGATCACGCTGAAACACTGACACTGAATTCATCCTGTGTGTACTTGGCCCTTACACGACTCTATTCAAACAGGCTCCGTGGGGATATTTACACTCTAGGTACAATGCCCCACCACTGAGTAGCAAAGGAGTAGGTATGGACTACAGAATATAGGACTGATTTTATAAACAAAGAGTTTTCATTTTTCTTCGGAGTATCAGGGATTGTAATAGCATGACATACTGTCAATTTTAACATTGACATATTAGTACAATGAATTAATTTTATGACAATATTTGGGCCAACATGAACACATAGTAAAATCTGCATCAGCAATATTTGATATCATCCAAAATTTCCCTAAGAATACGCATAATAGAGACAGTTACCAATTTCAGCACTTTTGAAGACTATTTCACTTCACTCCCAAAGAATAAAAATCGAGGGAAGACACCGTTATCAATTGTTCTGAAGAAAGTCTTCTCCTGCTGACATTAGGATAATCCTGAGGAGGTTTTTGCCAGTGAAAGGCTCCAGAATTCTTTCCAGTGAAACAGAATGTGGCTGAACTGATTTCCTGTCCCATTTCCCCACTCACTCCATCCCTTCCCCCTCCTTCTCCAATCCCTCCACCATACCTGCATCTTTAGCTTCTGTCTCCTCTCTCCTTCCAGGCCCCTCTGCTCTGCGGCACAGGTGAGCAGGTCTGGGTGATCAGTGAACCTGCACATGAGAAAGAGATTGTTCAGGAAGCCCCTGGATTTCTAACACAGTGCTGTGCTCTGTAGATGAAGAGAACACTAAGTACAGGATTATACAAATGACTTCCTAACTGTCATGCAATTTCAAAATACTGGAAATATTTAGAAAGCTTTTTTACTAAGCATCTCTTGAATCACACGTCCAATCACAGCTCAGTCAGAACTCAGGGGTAGAAATAAACTAATGACTGGGAAGAGAGTATCACACACTAGTGATGTTCTGAGTTGATCATGGACCAATAATGATGGAGCCTTACATCTCCCATAGGGACATAAGAGGAGGAGAGAACATTTATGAAAATTCTCCTTTACCTTTCAGGATTTCATTTTATTCTGTGGGATGTGGGACTCACTCACACAAGGCTCACACACTTGCAGATTAGTTTGTCATGAAATACCGATGAGCAGCAAGGGAGACTACAAGCAAACAATTCTCAGTCACAGAAACCACACTAATGCAACTCTGCAATGTCAGGTGTACCATGTTTCAGTGTCAGTTGAAGAAAGAAGTCACTCAAAGATGAAAATTGGAGGCCTATGTGGCAGCAGGAAGATCCTACCTCTCTGATGAACAGTGATGAAAAATATATCCATTGAAAGCTACACAAAGTATTTCCTCATGCAAAGGTCCCTCATCTAATTTATCTTTCTTACTAGAGGAGAGCATCACATGCCCCCAAGACTTTAGTCCTTTATTATGTATTGTTTGTAATACACAGTAACACAAGAGCCTCAGGTGCCTGAAGTGTCTTGTGACCAAAGTCATGGAAGGGCTACAATTTCCCTTCAGCAAAACAATTCTAGAGGCCACGTGAAACAACCACTGTTTTCCACAGAGTCTTCAAGGTGAAAGTACTTCTTTAAAAAACTGTTGTTTAAGCCAGGCGTTGGTGGCACACGCCTTTAATCCCAGAACTCGGGAGGCAGAGGCAGGTGGATCTCTGTGAGTTCAAGGCCAGCCTGGTCTACAGAGCTAGTGCCAGGATAGGCTCCAAAGCTATACAGAGAAACCCTGTCTCAAAAAACCAAAAAAAATTAAAAATTAAAAAAAACTGTAATGGACTGGCAAAGACACTTTTTGAGTGCTGTATTTCAGTCACCGTGTGCATATGTCTCAGTAGGGAAATTAAGGAGGGATAAAAGGATACTTAAAAAAAACATTTTTTATGTATATGGGCATTTTTTTTAAAAGGTTTTATTTATTATGTATACAACATTCTGCTTCCATGTATATCTGCACACCAGAAGAGGGCACCAGATCTCATAACAGATGGTTGTGAGCCACCACGTGATTGCTGGGAATTGAACTCAGAACCTCTGGAAGAGCAGTCGGTGCTCTTAACCTCTGAGCCATCTCTCCAGCGCAAAAAGGATACTTTTAAAAGCTAATTTTTACAAGCATACTGTGGACCTCGCATAAAAAGTTTACATTCAGATTCATGACATTTGCAGGCATCCCTGTTATGAGTATAATCTAAAAGCTCTCTGCGAATCCAAGTCTCCGTTTCCACGTGCCACTCTCTTGAATAGGGAAGCTTCTAACGTGGAAATTAGTATGGATGATTGTAAATTTCGAGAGCTTTGTCGTTTGCAACATACCAAAGAGAATCATGCTTGCAAATCTTCAGATGAATTCCAAAATTCTATTAGATTATTTTTACAAGAATATCTTGGCAATGAGAAGATCAACTGAAAATACCAGGCTTATTCTATATGATCTAAAACACACCAAGGCAAAGACATGCACAGCAGAATTTGGGAGCCGGCTTCCTGATGAGCAGCAGAGAAACCGCTCGCACCCCCGCTCCTCCCTCCCGGGTCCCAGCCCCGCAGCTCCTCTGACCTGGGAGCTTCCAGGGCCGCCGGGCTGCGGTTCCCGCCACTGCGCTGCTGACTGCTGACTTTCCCAGGCCGCCCCGCGAGCGCGGACACCGCGGATCCCGAGGTCTCAGGTCCCCGCGGACCCGCCGCGTCCTCCGCACCCGGGTCTGCAGCGCGCGGCTCCCCGGGGAACTGGCAACAGCACTGCTGGAGGCTGCTCATCAGCAACTTCCTTAGTCTCAACGTGGGTCCCAGCTTCCAGTCCCATCACTCCAATCCCTCAGAAGCTCCAGTCTTCACTTATTCCCAACCAATAGGCTACATCCTCCCGCCTGCAATTTCCGCTCCAGTGTCCCCGCCCCACTGACCGTCCCTCCCCCTGCGTCTCCCGCCGCCTTGCACACAGCTCAGCCGTCAGGCCGCCCTGGACCCGCCCTGGACCTGCTCTGCGCAGGCTCCACACACGCTTGCTGCAGCCTAGACCGGAGCTGCAGCCAGGAGGACGCTGCACCCCGGTGTCTGACCCCGCAGTGAGCGCTGAGACCTTCAGAGAAAAGACAGGCAGCCCAACCTCTGTTTGACAACCGGCCTCCTGGGCTACTTATTACATCAAAACATAACAGGTTAAATTCAGTTACCAGCGTCCCATCCCCACACAAACATGAAAAGCCAAAACCAAATACTGCAGTTGTGCCTTAGGGAGAGACATTTCAGGAACTTGGATTCAGAAAAGAAATGGATGTCTCCAGAAGCCAGTTATCAGCCCATTGCTTACAGCTGAGGGCTAAGCTCATTCCTCTGTAACCACTAGATGGTGGTGTTGTCATTTTACTAACTGAAAACAAGTTAGTCTGATTCATTCAAAAGGTCCCTTCAGAAAAAATACAAGAAAAAAGATTTGTATGCAGTGGCAAATGCAGAGACTCTTGGCTGCCACAGAAGAAGAGAATCAGGAGGGTGTGTGGCCCCAGACCTGAAAACCTCAGATGCAGCATCCCATCTTTGGCTCTGGGAGCACTGTGGAAGAGGAAGACCAAAGGGACTAGGAAGGGAAGGGGACAAAGGGCTAAGACTTGCCAATCTCTAGAATCCATAAGGCGTGGTGGTGCACGCCTTTAATCCCACCACTGGGCGGGCAGATCTCTGTGAGTTCAAGGTCAGCCTGGTCTATAAGAGCTAGTTCCAGCCTCCAAAGCCTCCAAAGCCACAGAGAAACCCTGTCTCGTGGAAAATAAACAAACAAACAAACCCCCACCCCCCAAAAAGGGAAAATTTTGCTTCCTGTTGCATCAACAATAAGTTCTGCTACTCTGGAATTTTTAGTTCCAGAGAGCAGAGCATACCTCCCAAGAGCTGAAATAAACATTTTATTGAAGTGGAAGCTGAGACCTCCCCTGGGCACTTTGGGCTTCTGATGCCATTAATCCTAAAGACTAAGAAAGGAACAACCATGAAATATAACTTTACTCTTTGTGAATATTTGTTGCTGTCATTGGATTAATAATGAAGATGAATGTGCGAGAAAGGGGACCCAAAGATGGACACACATGGAGGGCCCCAGGAAGGGAAAATAGATAATTTCTCCAGGGAAAACTGGGAAGGGTATAGAAGGGGGAGAAATGGGGACGGGAATTGATGGATCTAGAAGGCTGGGTTGGGTGATGGATGCAGAGGATGATCAATGAAAGGGATATCTTTTTTTATTTTATTTTTTGGTTTTTCGAGACAGGGTTCTCTGTGGCTTTGGAGGCTGTCCTGGAACTAGCTCTTGTAGACCAGGCTGGTCTCGAACTCACAGAGATCCACCTGCCTCTGCCTCCCGAGTGCTGGGATTAAAGTCGTGCACCACCAACGCCCGGCAAAAGGGATATCTTGATAGAGGGAGTTATTATGGGGTTAGGGAGAAACCTGATGCTAGAGAAACTCTCAGGAATCCACAAGGTTGACCCCAGCCAAGACTCCTAGCAACAGTGAAGTGGATATCTGAACTGGCCTTCCCCTTAATCAGATGAGTGACTAACATAATTGTCATGATAGAACTTACATACAATAAGTGATGTAGCAGATGTGGAAATCCACAGCCAACTACTGGACTGAGCTCCTGGATTTAAGTTGAAGAGAGGGAGGAGAGATCATCTGAAAAGTCCGATCAAGAGCATGATGGGGATAAAACCACAGAGACAGCTGACCCAAGGTAATGGGAGCTCAAGGACTATTGATTGAGCACTGGAGAACCTGCATGGGAATGAATTGGGCCGTCTGGAGGTGGATGATAGATTGTGGATTGATCTGTTGGGGGGCGTGGGCTGGCAGTGAGATCAGGACTTTGTGTTTATATGGGAGCAGGTGATGAGACACAATACAACTGCCTATACTACAAAAACCTCCTAAAAATTTTAAGAACGGTCATTGGGCCACATTACCACCGGGAAACTGGATTGCCTCTACATAATTCAGTAAAAAGGATCATGTCTGCAGTGAACGAGATCCTTTAAATTATCTCTTTGTGCTACCATATCCTGTGATAAACATGAATGGGAAAATACACCAGCCTAATCCAGAAAGGATGATTGTTGGGGCCCACAGAGATGGCTCCATTTTATCTGGACTTAAGGTCAGAGAGTTCAAAAGTGTCCTCACTCTTTAAAGGATAAAGTCATAAGACCTAAAGTTCTAAGGTGTGGCAATGTAGGATGTTTGATCTTGGTCCTGGATGTCTTAACTAAAGAACAGACTTGGTCTGAGGTGTGATTACTCTTGACTCCCAAGTCCAGATGCCGAAAAATTCAGTCTAAGGTGTGCTTCCCAAATGTTTGGAGAATCAAGGCAGAAAGTTTGGTTGTTCCTTTTACATGACAAAGAAGTCTTTTGCCATATTCTGATTTTAAGTTGGGGTATTTAACAATGTTGAAGAATAAACTTGGGGCATCCAGTATTCACTGGATTGCAATTGTGACCCTATCCTGAGTCTGTCTTTTTCTTAGTTTACTTGCTGTTTCTCAATCCACACTCCCCTCATAGGTAAGTAGCCGGGTAGAAGGCTGAGCCCGACTAACACTCCACAAAGGCAGGTTACAGTAGAAGATAAAGGCAAGACACATCAGGAATCAAGGAATACAGAATAAGGAGTAGAGAACAGTAGTTATAAATTCTTATGGCCATGTGACCAGTAAAAGAAGATAGGATTACAGTTGATATTAGTGTCCCTATTGTATTTTGCTAAAATTGTATTTGTACAGATATTTGTTTTCGGAGGAGTGTTTTTGGAGACCCGGTTTCTCTTTGTTTTTGGAGGCTGTCCTGGAACTCACAGAGAGCCACAAACATCTCCTTCCCGAGTGCTGGGATTTAAGGTTCCAATGTCTTTATCAAGTGGTGTAACAAACTAAGAGAAAGTGAATGTTTACCATACTTAAATTCAAGATGCTAAACTCCTGTTGCACAAGAGACAATGACAACTATTCTAAATTTAAAATGAGATTGCACATGTGAGAGAAGGATTTATATCATAATAGGTGTAATTATGACATGGTTAATGATGTGACACATTTGGGATTCTGTTTGGTATAGTTATCAAATGTTTAGGCGCTATTATGACGTGTTTCTTGTTTACATTTGGAGATTAATCATGACATAGGAATGATTGTGTGTCAAAGTAACAAGGGGTGGACTAGTGATGGTTACTTTGGTTGTCCAATTTACTACATCTGGAATTTACTACAATCCACAAATGGAGGGCACACCTGTAATAGATTATTTTTCTTTGATTTCAAGTGTGTGAATCCACTCCCAGTCCAGACCTTAGGGGTAGGAGGACAAACGCCTTTAACACATATCTTGAGTTGGGAGGACACAAGTCTTTGAAAATGACCATGAGGCTGTAAGATACAACTTTTACATGGCCACACCTTCTATTAGAAGCCCATAAAAGGACATGGAAGAAGGAAGCTTTTGCTCCTTGTCTGCTTGCCCTAGATTTTATAGCACACACATCCCTTCAGTGGCACCCAGGCCTGCTCTTTGTGATTCCATCATACAGTAAAGACCAGCTGAGACATCCAGCCTTATGGACTGAGCAATTACTAGAGTGTAGGACATTCTGTTCATAGCTAGCCATCATTGTATTGGCTGTGCAAGAGGCTGTAAGTCATTCATACAACCATATATATATATATATGATTGACAGTGCCCATGAGTGTGTGTATTTGTGTATGTGTCTGTCTCAAATACTGTCCATTCTCACTTTTTACCTCTCTGCTGTTCTAGTCCATAATTGCAACAAAAGTATTGTGTTCATCTTCATCCATTTAGGTTTGAGACCTACTGAAAATGACCAGAGACATTTGTGAGACTCTGGATTTGGAGCTCTGTTTTGGAGCCTACTGGGCTGAGCAGAGGACTACAGCTAAAGGCAGTGATTCTCCTCCTACATTCCATCCATAGACAGCATTTGAGAGGTAAAGGGTGGGCACTATGAGCCTTTCACTTTCCTAGACTGACTGTGGTCTAGTGTGAGGTCAATGCAGGTCAGTACAGCTTCTGTTGGTTACTGATTACAAGGATCTGTATGGAGTCTAGAGAATGACATATCTAGAGCCTAGAGTCTAGAGCCCTTCCTTCTCTTTCCCTTCTTACTCCCTTTCCTCCTCCTCTTTCTCAATGTTCCCAGAGCCATAGAAGGGAAGGAGTAACTGATGTTTTCAGGGATGGGGCCATGTAACTTACTTATTTTCTGAACCTGGCACAGCAAGTGACTCTGCAGTCACCACTGCATTAAAAAGAGTTTTTCCTATATTTTATCTGAAAGCATCTTTAACAGGAGTCAAAACAACTAATTTGTTTCTGAGTTAGTAAAATGAAGGAGTTCTGTCTAGTGGTGAGAGCAGTACAATGCAAAATGACCTCAACACTGAGCATTTATCAATGGTTGGACTATTGCCTTCTGAAAACCAATTTGTTTTGGAAGGGACAAGTTCCTCACTCAGCCCCTGGCTTTAGTAGCCATGGCAGGCTACAGAAAAGACACATAGTCTTCTGACACAAAGAAACTCTGGATCATGTATCCTTCCAGAGTCTAGGGTCAAAACTGAACAAAACAATCTCCATACCTCACCCCAAGCCTCCTAGATACTTGGTTCCAGAGAACTGTTTGGCCACAAAAGAAACTCCAGGGGAGATTAGAACTTCCCCCTGTGGTCTCCAGGATACAGTTCTGAAAACTATTGGTATCTATGTACAAGAGGAACAAGATGATTTCACAGAAACTACAGAATGTTCCCCCATCAGCACCAACCAATGAGAATAATTAGCACACAAGTATTTTGTGCTAAAATGTGACTTTGAGAAATTCTAACTGTTCACAAATGTCAACCAATCAGAAACCAATGAATACCTACTGATGTAATCCTGTAACTTTTGTCTTTTTTTTTTTTTTTTTTTGATTTTTCGAGACAGGGTTTCTCTGTGTAGCTTTGGAGCCTATCCTGGCACTTGCTCTGGAGACCAGGCTGGCCTCAAACTCACAGAGATCCACCTGCCTCTGCCTCCCGAGTGCTGGGATTAAAGGCGTGTGCCACCAACGCCCGGCTTCTTTTTTGTGTTTTGTTTTTTGTTTGTTTGTTTGTTTTTGTTTGTTTGTTTTTCTGGTGGGGTAACTTTGTGTAGCCCTGCCTGTACCTCAACTGATTCTGTAAAACCATACTGGCCTCAAACTCACAGCGATCCGCCTGGCTGTGGCTGTTGAGTGGTTGGAATAAAGGTGTACACCACTTCCAACCACCTTTAAACCCAAAACTCAGACGGCAGAGGCAGGTACATGGAAATAAGATGGAGGGGTAAGGTGTACATAGTGACTTTAAGGACAGTTAGCACTACACACAAAGATAGAAAACAACAAAGAGATGTAAATGCATTAGAGTATAGAATGATTTTTAGAAACCCTGGTTTGAATAATTATAATAACTCATGTATATCAGAAATATGTAACCTTCGTTAGCTTGCTTGGTCCAAGAAAGCAATCTGTCCATGTAAACATGATGGAACTGTTATTGTTTAGTTGTGGTGTTTGCTGTATTTGAGATGTGAGCTTAAGTGTTGCTCTGTGTGGTCCGAACTCACCAGGTAGACCAGACCGCACTGGAAAACACCAAGTTCCACCAACATCTATTTCCAAAATGCTAGGATTAAAGCTCTGCACCAACATGAGTGTTCAAATGTTGGGGTTTTCTTCTGTGTTCTGTTGACAACCAGTGGTGTGACTGTGGGCTTCTTCCAGGAGGAATGGCAATGCCTGGAGCCTCCCCCGAGGGCTTGGTACTGAAAGTTGCAGAACTGCAGCAGTATGGTTTCTGTGACTAAGAACTGTTTGCTTACAGTCTACCTTGCTCCTCAGCATTTCTTGACAGACTAATTGGCAAGTGTGTGAGCTTTGTGTGAATGAGTCTCACACCCCACAGAATAAAAGAAATCCTCAAAGGGAAAAAAAAAATCATGATGTGTTTCCTTGAATATTGGTCCATGTTAAAATTCAGAACCTCTCTAGTCCATAATATTCTCTCCCTAATCATCCAGTATCATTTCTGCCCCTGAGTTTTCACTAAGCTAGGATTGGAAGTAAGACTCAAGAGATGCCAACTAAAAAGGCTTTATAATATTGCCAGTACTGTGACATTATGACAGTTAGGAAATCATTTGTGTAACCCTGTATTTAGTGTTCTCTTCATCTGCTGAGCACAGTACTGTGTGAGAAATCCAGGGGCTTCCTAAACAATCTCTTTCTCACATGCAGGCTCACTGATCACCCAGACCTGCTCACCTGTGCAGCAGAACAAGGGGACCTGGAAGGACAGAGGAGACAGAAGCTTAGGATTCAGGTATGGTGGAGGGGTTGGTTAGAGAGTGGAAAGTGATCAAATCATTTGATCTTTCAGCATTTTCCTCAAATACAGGGAAGGAGGATGAAAGAGATGGCTCAGAGGTTACTAGCACGGGCTGCTTTTCCAGATGTCCTGAATTAAATTCCCAGTAACTGCATGGTGGTTTACAAACATCTAAAATGAGATCCGGTGTCCCATCTGAGTAGAAATGATTTTTTTTTCCAAACAGGGTTTCTCTGTGTAGCCCTAGCTGTCCTGGACCTCGCTGTATAGATCATGATGGCTTCCAACTCAGAGATCCACCTTCCTCTAACTCCCTATTGGTAGGATTATAAGTCTGCACCACCAACACGTAGCTCCATTCTCTGTCCTTAGACAGGCTTTATTTGTACCAGGAAGGTATCTCCACATTGATGGATAATAGTGAAGGAACAGGTGGCTACCCTATGAAATTTCCAGACACCTTTACTATTCTTTTACCATTCTTCTGTGTTTATATCCAGCTGTTTGTCCATAATTTAATCCTCACCACTGTCTTCGCATTTCCCCTTCAATCACTTGTTCCCTGTTACCTCCATCTCTGTTAATCCCTTCCACCTCCCAGTGCTGTCTTGTTACTTTTCTGGTTACTGCAGTCACTCCAGGTTGTGGACTCACATCTGAAGATGTGGAGGTAGTAACTTCCTATGAGAAAGAACATGCATTGTCTCTCTTTCTGGGTCTGGGTTACCTCAGTCAATACGATGTTTCCAAGTCTGTCTGTTTACCTGCAAAGAGCATTATTTTAATTTTCTTTACAGCTGAATAGTATTCCATAGTGTATATGTACCACACTTTCACCATCCATTCATCCAGTTCAGAGACATTTAAGTTGTTTCCATTTTGTAGCTCTTGTGTGCAGAGCAACTGTGAGCATTGTTGGCCCATTGTCTGTGAAGTACAATGTCTAGTCTTTGAGGGTTTGTTTATTTGAGGATTCTCTATTTTGATTTTAAGTGTGGATAGTTTTTGTTCATGTCCCTTTCATATTCTCTGGTCTTGCTTTTCTGTTGTTGCTGTTGGATGTTTGGTAATAGTCATCTTTTGTCTTTTTGAGAAATATTGGTTTGCTATCTTGGTCATGGACTTTTTCTTCCCAGTTATCTATTCTTCATATTTCTTCCCATGAAACTAATTATTCCCATGATCTCATGAAAGATACCCCTGATTCTCCTGTGTCTGTTTTGCCTGTAAATTATTATTTTCAGGGTTTATTTAGTGAAATCAATTGTGGTGTTGGTGATTAGCTTGGTCTCCATAAGTTTTAACAGAGTAGTGTTCTTTGTGCTTCAGGATGCTTGATGGTGATTTTTCTCTTCAAGTGTCAAATGTCTTTCCATGCTCTCCTGGGTTTAGGATCATTGACCAGACACCTGGTCATATTCTTTTTCTTGGGTCTTTTCATTTGGCCTGACATTATTCTCTAATAGGTTTCAGTATTACTCCTACATTCTGACCCTTTATTTTATAGGGAAGTGATCCATGTGTTCATTGTTCCTGAAAGAGAAACTCAAAGAAGAAAAACAGTAAGAAATGGCTAATTCTCCAGTAAATATATCACAGGTCAGTGGTCCATTCCATTCTCTATCTAAACATTCTCTACTTTGATATATTAAAAATCTTTGATTTTTTTCCTTCTGAGAATTTTTAAAGTTTTAATCAGGATCAATTCTATGAACAGAGAACAATAAAATCACACATTGCAATAAGCAACACAAAAACTATAAAACTCAATCGAGCCTATACAAGCTGAGTCCTCACAGGGCACAGAAGGTCTAGATCCTCACATTGAATTTTATATTTCACAATTGAATAAATTTTGATCTCCTTATCCACCACCCAAACACCAAAAACCTTTGATATAATTAGAACCAGAAAAGCTCTTAGCTTAAGTAACTTTTCCATAACTGGTATTCATTACCTGCATTCAGTCCCTGGTAATTTAACCTTCCTGTTCTCTTTTCTCCAAGTTATACAGTGTCCATATTAACATTGTTTCTATGTACACATGTGATTGGGAGATAATGCACGTGAGCAAAAACATGGTGTTTTCTTTCTGAAAGTGATGACTGCTCTGAATATTACACACCATGGGTCTGTCCATTTCCTGCAAATTTTTGCTTTTTCTCTTGAGCTGAAATGCACAGAGTTTTATAAAATTCTCATCATACTTTCATGTGTTGATACATGAAGCTTTAATTCTACTACTTTCCCTTTCATGATGAAAAACAGCAATAAAGATGAGGTATAAATATCTCTATAGTGGGGGGGGGTGTGTGGAGGTGGGTGTGCGTCTGTTTTTCTCTTCGTATATGGCCAGGAGTGCAATAGCTGTGTCGTATGTTAGTTCTCTCTTCAATTATTTTCAGTAATCTCCAAACTGTTTCCCACAATAGCTATATTAATTTACACCCTCCCCTCCATCAATAGTGAGTAAGGCTTCTTTCCTCTCCCTATGCCATCTCACCTTTGTTGTCAGTTTAGTTGATGACAGCCATTGTGTCTGGGGTGAGTCACTATATCCAAGTAGTTGTAATTTACATTTCCATGGTGACGTTTTTTTGTGATTCTGAGCACTTTTTCAATGTTTATTGTTTGATAGATTTTCTGTCTTTGAAAAGTATCTGTTTAGTCCATTTGTTGATTTGCAATTTCATTTCCAAAAGTCTTCTTTGTAAAATCAGTCATATATTCTGCATGCTATACATGCTATACCTTCCTCTTTCCAAGGGTGTGTCATTGGACCTAGAGTGTAAACATCCCTCCTGGGTCTGTTAGGATAGAGTCATGTAAGGCACAAATACAGACAGAATTGATAAGTGTCAGTATTTTAGCATGATCTCCAGGTACAGCATTTAAAGCAGAGACATGTACAGTGGGATCCTATGTGACATAAACAACACATCCATAACAGAGAGATAACCATGACTAGACCTTAAATTTATTTGTTGTATCATGTATACTGCTTATAAGACTGTCTTTTCCTTCTGCTTTTACAGAGTTACATCATTCATGACAGAATATGAATATATTGAGAAATCATATTTTTGACTAGTTATCTTAGCTCCTCTTCTAAATCTGTGTCCTTATATCCAGGAAAGGACATCCAAATAGCATTTGGTCAAACCATAATTTTTATTTCAGGGTGTGTTGACATTCAGTGATGTAGCAGTGGACTTCTCCCAGGAGGAGTGGGAATGCCTCGACTCTGGTCAGAGGGCTTTGTACATTGATGTGACGTTGGAGAATTGCAGCAACCTGCTGTCTGTGGGTGAGAATATTTTGCTTGTTGAATTATCAAACTACCTTTTGTTTCTTTTGAGAGGTTGTAAAAATCTTTTTTTTATTTTAAAGATTTTATTTATTTATTATGTATACAACATTCTGCTTCCATGTATATCTGCATACCAGAAGAGGGCGCCAGATCTCATTACAGGTGGCTGTGAGCCACCATGTGGTTGCTGGGAATTGAACTCAGGACCTCTGGAAGAGCAGTCGGTGCTCTTAACCTCTGAGCCATCTCTCCAGCCCTGGTTGTAAAATCTTTTAAGCTGTCCTGAAAGAAAACAAACAGGAGACATGGCGGATTTAGTAGTTTGGAAGATATTTTCATGATATTTAGGTTTCTCTTCCAATTTGTATTCCACTAACTATTTTCGTTCCAAGATTCATCCATAGACTCAGGAACATATACCATTCCCACTAATATCTTAAAACTCCTTGTCCATTATTGCAGTACACATATTTTTAATTGTGAGAATAAATTGAGATAAATAACATGGCAAATATGAAATATACTGAGGAATATGACATGACATAACTATCCAGAAAACTTATTTAAATTCCTCTGTTTTATGTTTTCATATACTGATCCAGTACTCTGTTAGCCTTTGGTGTTATTTCTCAAAGTGCTAGCATGGGTAATGGATTGCCTGCAAGAACTGGTGGATTATTGTATTGTAATCGTGATCAGCTCTCTGGAACAAATGAGATTGTCCTCCAAAGAGGAAGGAAGGGAGTAGCCACAAATAGATGGGCAGTGAATGAGCAAGAGAACAGTGAAGGCTTCAAGTGAAAGAGAAAGCAAGAGCCAGGCATTGGTGGCACATACCTTTAATCCCAGCACTCGGGAGGCAGAGGCAGGCATATCTCTGTGAGTTCGAGGCCAGCCTGGTCTCCAGGACGAGTGCCAGGATAGGCTCCAAGCTACACAGAGAAATCCTGTCTTGAAAAAACAAATAAAAAAAAACAAAAGATAAATAAAAGAGAAAGCAAGAGATGAGAATGTTTTTCAGATCCTCAATTCCACTCGCTGGACTCCTGGTCATTTAACTTAGTGTAGTGTTCTGGCCCCAAGATGCATCCTGTCTGTTGTAATAACTGTCAGAAGGCCTTCTGTCTTATTACACCTAAAGTGTGGTGACTTAATACAATTTTAAAAATGCAGTTTTATTTTAACGTTGCTGAAATTGGAATGGAATAATCTTTGAAACTTAATTCTAACATGGATTTTGAAGTAATGTCATTCTGTAATTACCTTCCTTGTATACACATCTTCCTATTATATCCTTCATTTTATGTGCAGTCAGGAATACATAGACATCCTATGGGAAATAATCTGAGGACTCAGATTTGACCTTAGGATAACCCTGTGAGGAAAGTTAAGAAACACAGTGGTGTGTGGAACTCTGAGAATAACTGACAGAAATGAGCAATTTGTTCCCATGACAGACCTGCCTAAAAGGAGGAAAAGCCTGTGATGTCTGGCAGAATATTGTCTTTACATTTATGCCTAAGTATAAATACTGTAAGCCTGGGATTGAATTACGTTCCTCATCCATAATTTCTGAGAAGAAATATTAAAAGATAGAGACATATATTCTAAATATAATCCTTCAATGAGATCTAACAGAAATCTAATTTGTGGCCACCAATTATTTTTCCATCTTTTTCCAGTTAGAGAATTTTGAGAAAGATGAGATACCTTTTGTAACTCACTGACCTTTGAAGGCTGTCATGCTGTGTTTGAGAGAATCCATGCAATTACAGTGAGTGAAAAACTGTCCATTACTGGGAACTCTAACCCCAATAGTTCCAAGTTCACTTATGTCAAATGACAACTTAGGGAGACAGTCATTCATCACATATTTATTATTGGAACAAGCTCTATTAATCTGAAGTTTTCTCATTTTCAGAGAACTATCGCAAATGTAATCCTGTACATCAGCATGTGAAGACTGAAAAGGAGTCTTGTCAGTGTAATGAGCTTGGAAAAGTGCTTCATGACCCCTCTACATGTGCACTTTATAGAACAAGTGAAACTACAGAAAACTCACATGCAGTAATAACTACACATGCAGTAATCCCAGGGATGCCTCTGTTGACTCATCAAACCCAGACAGACGTGAAAGCATGCACAGTGGAGAAGAACCTTGCCAATCTAAAGACCGTGAGGAATCCTTAAATTTGTGTTCTGACATTCTTCAAGATCAGACAGGCTACACTGCAAAAAAAGAGCACAGGCAGGAAGAAGGTGAGGAATCTTTGAGCTCTGTATACAGTCTTGTGCAACACCCAATCTACATTGAAGAAAATCCACACCAGTGTGGGAAATACAAGAAATGCTTCAGGACTGCTTGCTACCTCACAGATCACAAAAGAATTCCTACTGGAATTAAACTCTGTCAGAGCAACATTAGTGGAAAATCCTTCACCCAGCATTCCAGTTGTAAAATACACCAAAGCCTTCATTCTTCGGAGAAACCATACACTTGTATGGAATGTGACAGGTCCTTAACTTGCAATTTGCAATTTAGAAGACATAAGAGAGTTCATATTGGAGAGAGACCTTACAGTTATATGCAATGTGACAAGTCCTATACCTGTCTCTCACATCTTAGAAGACATCAGAATTTTCACACTGGAGAGAGACCTTACAAATGTATGGAATGTTACAAGTCCTTTATCTGTGATTCATATCTTAGGAAACATCAGAGAGTTCATACTGGGGGAAAAACCTTACAAATGTCTGGAATGTGACAAGTCCTTTACCTGGGATTCAGATCTTAGAAAACATGAGACAGTTCACACTGGAGAGAGACCTTACAAATGTAAAGAATGTGACAAGTCCTTTATCCAGAACTCAAAACTTAGAACACATCAGAGAGTTCATACTGGAGAGAGACCTTACAAATGTATGGAATGTTACAAGTCCTTTACCTGGGATTCAGATCTTAGAAATCACCAGAGAGTTCATACTGGAGAGAGACCTTACAAATGTATGGAATGTGACAAGTCCTTTACTGGGAACTCAAAACTTAGAGCACATCAGAGAGTTCATACTGGGGAAAAACCTTACAAATGTCTGGAATGTGACAAGTCCTTTACCTGGGATTCAGATCTTAGAAATCATCAGAGAGTTCACACTGGAGAGAGACCTTACAAATGCAAAAATGTGACAAGTCCTTTACCCAGAAATCACAAGTTAGGGCAGATAAAGGGTAGAAATAGAGGAGGTCAAGAAAGGAGATGCCTTGAGGGGGAGACTGTATAGGTTTGGAGAGAAGTCTGGCACAGGAGAAATGTTAGGGGATCCACAGAGATGACCCAACTAAGAATCTAGGCCATGGTGGAGACAATGCCTTTGATGCCCTTCCCCTGTAAAGAGATTGATGTCTACCTTGGTTACCTTCCCTAGAGCCTCCATCCAGTAGCTGTTCAAAGCAGAAAAAGTTACCCACAGTTCAGCACTGAATCATACTCCAGGAATCCAGTTTTGAAGAGGGAGGAAAATGAGCAAAGGAGCCAAGAAGGTACGGGAGAAACCCTGAGAAACAATTGACATGACCTAGTGAGAGCATGGAGACCCTAGTCGTAAAGCTGGGAAAACAGCATTGGACTGAACCAAGACCTCCGAATGTGGGTGCCAGCTAGGAGGCCAAGACAGTCTATGGGTCTTCTAACAGTGGAGCCACCCTTTATACCTAGAACATAAATGGTCTTTTGGAGCCCATTCCTTATGGAGGGATAATATTGCAGCCCAGATATAGCAAGGAGTGGCTAGGCCTCCCCCAAATGATATAACTAACTTTGAAGTTCCCCTGTGGATGGCCTCAGTACCCCTGGCAACTAGGTGGGGGATGGATTTTGGGGTGGTTGTTGGGGAACATGGGAGTATGTGAGGGCTAGGGAATGGGGGATGGGTATGTTAATGAGTGCCTCTAAAATACAAAAAATAATAAAAAATGAGAATAAATAAATTCAACAAAAAAGAAAATAACATATATTCACAGGTACACTTTAATTCCTTTTTTTCCAGTCTTTTTATTTATTCATACACAACTACTTGTCTTCTGGTTTGTTGAAGCAGTAAGTCAGACACTTGCCAAAGTAATGTCTGTCAAAATGGCTAGCCATGAAAACTCCAGCACCACACTCTTCAGATGGACACTCTCGAAGAAGGCGACGAATTTTGCCATTTTCATCCACCTTATAGTACTTCAGCACAGCCAACTTAACCTTCTTTCTCTTATGTTTATTCTTCTTGGGAGTGGTTTAAGACTTCTTCCTCTTCTTAGCACCGCCACGAAGTCTCAACACAAGATGAAGGGTGGACTCCTTTTGGATGTTGTAGTCAAAGTATGGCCATCTTCCAGTTGCTTACCAGCAAAGACCAGTCTCTGTTGGTCAGGAGGAATTCCTTCCTTATTCTGCATCTTGGCCTTTACATTTTCTATAGTGTCAGAGGGTTCAACCTCGAGCGTGACGGTTTTTCCTGTAAGGGTCTTCACGAAAATCTGCATCTTGGTAGTGGTTCCACCACAGATGGCGAATCAGAAAGCCACTTTAATTCACTTTGAAGTATGAGTACTACAGAAGTATTCACGCTAGTACTTAAAATACTATAGCTGCCAGTTGTGGTGCTATATTTTTTTATGATTGATTAAAGCTTTCCTGAGGATACAGAAAGCAAAGTCAGCCACAAACCATAGAAGCCAGGCAAACATTAATCACAGCAGCCAGAAACTTAGAGGTTTTGCATACCTTTCATCCTACAACTCAGGATTAGGAGCTAGACAGATAGTTGTGAGTCCAAGACACCCAGATATAAAGAGGATTGATCCAGTCCCAAATGGAAACAGCTCATAGAAAGATGATCTCAGCACCTGGGATCACATGACTTTATTCCCAACGTCAAGGAGGTATAGAAGACTGGAGCAAGGTCTCCATATCAGGCATTCATTCTCCAGGCACAGTGAGGACAGGAAGCCTTCATTTTCCAGCTACAATGAGAAGCAACAGCCTGAAGAAATCATAAAGAAAGGATCAGCCCTTTAGTCTAAGGTAATGATCAGATGCATTGATTTTCTGATCTTCAGCTTGAAGCTTGAATGCCAAAATGTGCCTCTGTGTGTTTTATTTTATTGTGGTACAGCCAGTAAAACTTTATAGAAGTAAAATACTCATGAGACCCTCCCTCAGCCAGGATAATTGAGCCAATTTTACACGATTGCTTGTTCTCAGTACTTTTTGAATACTTATGAGCCCCTGGATTGCCCACTCCCGAGTAAAAGAGTTTCTTCATGAAGCTTGACAGGAGTTCAGATTTATAGTTGTAAACAGATATTTAGATGCCAGACAACAGCATGATCATGAACAAAGCATCCATAGGTCCTGCCCTTGCACCTATAAATCCAAAGTCATGATTTTAGACCATGTTTACATGGCCAGGCATAAATTGCCCTCTGTGAAGCAGACCTCAAATGCAATCATGAAACAGGATTCTCATGCCCATAGGCAGTCATGCCACTTTGGATCTGTAAATACATCTTGCCTTGCAGGTTGGTAATGTAGGATGCAGAGACCAGGTGTAAGTAAGACCATTGGCATCTTTTCTCTGCCAGTAGCCTGACCAGACCCTACAATGCTATGAAACCCAGCAAGCATGGAGAGTTCAAGATTCCACACTGTATCCTACAACCAAAGTGTTTGTTGTCTTCAGCACCACCATGTACTTACAGTGGCCAAGCAAGAGCACTGACAATGACCTGTTTTGTTTGAGGTGACAATGGAGTCTCCCTGACCAGTAAACCCTTGGCAGATGACCAGTACCTGGTACAGAGAGTTTCATTTAATAGCCCTTGTGTCTGGTAGCAGCATTATTTACCGATGTAGTATACCTCCATTCAATGTTTTAAACATTATATTTTCTGTTTTAGTTGTAGGATAGTGGAACTTCATAAGTCTTCTTCATGAATCTCTCCTTTAGGTTAACCCACCCTCTCTTCCTCCTTTCATCCCTCCCTATCCACCGTTAAACATCTAGGACACATAATCCAGAGAGGGTCTTACTGGAGAGCCTAGGCTGGCCTTGAACTTGTTAACCTCCTGTCTCATCTTCCCAGGTGCTGGGATTATCTGAACCTGCCACCAAGCCTGACTCTAGAGCAGATTATCCAATTCCCCATTTTATTATAACACCTGTGTTCTACTATCCTCTCTTATAACTTTTACTTGGGTTAAAAAAGAATAGGTGTTCATGTAGCTTCCCATGGACATCTTGTTTGAAATGACATTTCTGCAGTCCACTCTAATACCCTCCACACAGTCTTATGTAAGCACACAAAACAAAAAGTGAAAAGAGTACCCACATATTCAATTACACATATCTCTTAATAGATATCTAGGTTGATTCTGTATCTTAGATGCTGTCAATACAGGAACAATGAACATCATGGGCCAATGCTCAGGGACAAGATGAAAAGTCCTTGGGGTTCATGCCCAGAATTAATTGTTATGTATCACCTTCCTCTTACACAAACTCCTTAAATGCTGAGGAAACTCCCCCAAAACACAGGACATTAAAAAATGTAAAAGAATGGAATGAACTCGAGTTGAAACAGTACGCTCAACAGAGAATTTCCTAAAGCTCAGAAATAGCCAACTTCAGCCCCGGCGTTGGTGCCTCACACTTTAATCCCAGCACTCCGAGGCAGAGGAAGGCTGATCCCTGTGAGTTCAAGGCTAGCCTCGTCTACAGAGCCAGTGCCAGGACAACCTCCAAAGCAATACACAGATACCCTGTCTCAAAAAAAAAAGTAAAGAAAAGAAAACAAAGTAAGAAATAGACAATTTCATATGATCAGGAAGTCACAGAAACTGACCAGACTCACTAGTCCCCTCCTGTCTTAAGCATATGTAATCAGTGAGGACTGCAGACACTGTCAGACAAGCTAGCTCCACAGAAGATGCTCTGACCAGTCACCAGGCAGACAGCAGTGAAGCTGCCTGTAGGAGGATGTGTGTGGTTTAAAAGAAACTTCTAACCTACTTTGAGCTGTGTGCAAGTAATGTAGTGACGCCCAGGGTTCCAGATTCATTAGCCATCACCCTCCCTGAGTGATGCAGCTGTCATTGAGTCCTTGTGCTACGAGTAAACTCCCATGCACACTCATTATTTTTAAATAAGCATTTTATTAATTTCTTCTTACATTCCAATCCCTGTTACCCATCCCTCCCCTCCTGAGGCTCCCCCCACTCACGCCCACCTCTCATCTGCTCCTCAGAATGTCCGGCCTCCAATAGGAAGTCTACAATGTGTGTGTCATCATCTAATTGTCACTCACACCCCAATAAAACTCACGGAGCCTCTTAGCTGTAGAGATGACTCAGTGCTTAAGAGCACTGTCTGCTCTTTCAGAAGACTCACTTTGAATTCCAGTCACCCTCACCTGGGCACTCAATCTGTAACCTAAATTTTTTGGGTATTAAATACTTCCTTCTGGCCATAGTGGGCGGAAAGAACACACAGGTTGCTTAGACAAATATGCAGATAAAGCACCTAAAAAGGAAAGCAAACAGAATCCTCATTTGTTCAGCAAATTTGAAGTTTTCAGGTCCCAACTTTGGTTTGTCATTGGATCGTTATCTGCAGTGAGTAGTTCCACAGCATATAATGTCAAATATAGATGTTGAAATTGGATCACCCAGTCATTTTATTTCATTTATTCTGTTTTTATCAGAACATCTAGAGTGATTTTTTTTTTTTTTTTGGTTTTTCGAGACAGGGTTTCTCTGTGTAGCTTTGGAGCCTCTACTGGCACTCACTCTGGAGTCCAGGCTGGCCTCAAACTCACAGAGATCCACCTGCCTCTGTCTCCCGAGTGCTGGGATTAAAGGCGTGCGCTACCAATGCCCAGCCTCAGGACCCCTGCAAGAGCAGCCAGTGCTCTTAACCTCTGAGCCATCTCTCCAGCCCTAAATCAATAAATCTTTAAAAAAAAATCTACCTTGTGCCTCTGGGCTTTTACTTTTCTCTATGTCTTTCATTCCTACTTTCTTCTTTGCTGGCTGTGTGGCTGGTGTTCTCTCTCCCACTTCCCCTTCCCTCTCTCTCTTCTGTTTATTCTGTCTGCCCACGAGCCCTGTCTATCCTTATCTCCTGCCCAGCTATTGACAGTTCAGCTCTTTATTAGATCAGTCAGTTGTGTTAGGCAGGCAAAGTAAGACAGCTTCACTGAGTTAAAAAAATGCAACATAAAAGAATGTAACACATCTTTACATCATCAAACAAATGTTCTACAGCTTAAAAGAATGTAACACACCTTCAACTAATATCCAACAACAGCTCTGAGCTGCCATGTAAGGGCTGGGAATTGAACCCCGTGTCCTCTGCAAGAGGGGCCAGTGCTCTTCAAAGCTGAACCATCTCTCCAACCGATAAAATAATAATATAATTATATATAATTTCTGGGGGAGATTGTTGGCAGACACCAGACACCGTTACCACGCCTCCTAAGGGCTGGCTATAGGTGTGCTTGACCACGCCTGTCAGAGTGTGGTCAAGGGGAATTCAGGATAGGTTCTTTTTTTTTAAATTTATTTATTTAGTTCTAGTTAGGGAACAAGCTTGTTTCACATGCAAGTCCCTTCTCCCTCTCCCTCCCCTCACCCCCATCCCTCCTCCCCCACCCCCAGCCTACCCCTACTCTATCCACCCACCACTCCCCAGGCAGGGTAGGGCCCTCAAAGGGGGCTCTGCAAAGTCCACCAAATCTTCCTATGCTGGTCCTGGGCCCTTCCCCATGTGTCCAGGACCAGAGTGTATCCCTTCGCGTGGGATGGGCTCTCAAAGTCCCTTCTTGCACCAGGGAAAAATACTAATCCACCACCAGAGGCTCCCTGGAGTGCAGAGGCCTCCTTATTGACATCCATGTTCAGGGGTCTGGATCAGTCTTGTACTGGCCTCCCAGACAGCATCTGGGGTTGATGTGCTCTCCCTTGTTCAGGTCAACTGTTCCTGTGGGTTTCTCCAACCTGGTACTGACCCCTTCGTTCTTCATTCCTCCCTCTCTTCAGCTAAATACCAGATTTCAGCTCAGTGCATATTTGTGGATGTCTGTCTCTGCTTCCATCAGCCACTGGGTGAGGGTTCTAGGATGGCATAAAGAGAAGTCATCAATCTCATTTTCGGGGAAGGGCTTTTAGGTTATCCTCTCCACCATTGCCTGGATTGTCAGATCGTGTCATCCTTGTAGGTCTCTGGAGATCTCCCTGGTTCTAGATCTCTTCTCAGACCTATAGTGGCTCCCTCTGATATGGTATCTCTCATCCTGCTCTCTCTCCTCTATTCTTCCCCCAACTCAATATCTCTGCTCCTCCATTTCCTCTCCTCCTCTCCTCTCCTCTTGCTCTTATTGTAGCAGCTCCTTCCCCCCTACCCTCATGTTCCCAATTAGTTCAGGAGTTCATGCCACTTCCATTCCTGGGGACCATTTATCTCTTAGAGTCCTTCATGTTTCCTAGTTTCTTTGGTGAAGAGGATTATAGGCTGGTAATCCTTTGCTCTATGTCTAAAATTCATATGTGAGTGAGTACATACCGTGTTTGTCTTTTTGTGACTGGGTTACCTCACTCAGGATGGTTTCTTCTAGTTCCATTGATTTGCCTGCGAATTTCAAGATTCCATTGCTTTTTTCTCTTGAGTAGTACTCTATTGTATAAATGTACCACATTTTCTCAATCCATTCTTCAGTTGAGGGGCATCTAGGTTGCTTCCAGGTTCTGGCTATTACAAACAATGCTGCTATGAACATGGTTGAACATATGTCCTTGTATGAATATGCACTATATGGGTATATACCCAACAGTGGAATGCCTGGATCTTGAGGTAGACTGATTCCCATTTTCAGGATAGGTTCTTAAAGGCTCTGGAGACCAGGCTGGCCACAAACTCACTGATATCCACCTGCCTCTGTCTCCCGAATGCTGGGATTAAAGGCATGTGCCACCAATGCCTGGCCTCAGGACCCCTGGAAGAGCAGCCAGGGCTTTTACCGTCTGAGCCAACTCTCCAACCCTAAATCAATAAATCTTAAAAAAAAAAAAAAAAAACAACCTACCTTGTGCCTCTGGGCTTTTGCTTTTCTCTTTCTCTTTCTTTCCTTCTTATTCCGTTGTTGGCTCTGTGACTGGTGTTCTCTCTCCCCCTTTCTCCTCCTTCCCTTTTCCTCTCTGTCTTCTGTTTATTCTCTCTGATCACCAGCCCTGTGTATCCTTCTCTCCTGCCCAGCTGTTGACAGTTCAGCTCTTTATTAGATCATTCAGTGTTGTTAGGCAGGCAAAATAACACAGCTTCTCTGAGTTAAACAAATGCAACATAAAAGAATGTAACACATCTTTACATCATCAAACAAATGTTCTACAGCATAAGAGAATGTAACACACCTTCACCTAATATCCCACACCAGCGGTGAGCTGCCATGTGATTGCTGGGAATTGAACCCCGTGTCCTCTGCAAGAGGGGCCAGTGCTCTTCACAGCTGAACCATCTCTCCAAGCTGATAAAATAATAATATGATGATATATAATTTCTGGGGGAGATTGTAGGGAGACACTGTAACCATGCCGCCTAAGGGTGTGCTTGATCAGGCCTGTCAGGGCGTGGTCAAGGGGACGTCAGGATAGGTTCTTAAAGGGCTTCAGACACCTGGGGACCCACTCTCTCTGGCCTCCCTGCCTTACTGACTCTGGGAATGCTCTGGCTTATGCTTGGCTGGTGTATCTGCATAAAGAAAACCTATATCCGACGGACCGCTGGTGGATCTCTAACAGGAGATTGGTTCATCTTTCAGGTCTCAGAACAAATACCAGTTACCAAAGTGTACCCTCTGTTCTACTTGGCTTTCTGTTTCTGTGATAAACAGCATGACCAAAGGCGACATCGGAAAGCAAGAGTTTATTTTACCCTACAGGTTAGAGCTGTTCACTGAGTGAAATCAAGGAAGAAGTCTGATGCAGAAAAAAACCACAGCCATTTGCTGCTTACTGTCTTCTTCCAAGTGGCTTTCTCTGCAAGCTGTTTTTATACAGCCCAGCCCTACTGGTCGAGGGACATACTACCCACAATGGGCTCCTGCAACAATTAACCATCAAGGTTTCTCTGTATAACAGCTCTGGATGTCCTGTAACTTGCTCTGTAGACCAGGCTGGCCTCAAACTCACAGAAGTCTGTGTGCCTCTGCCTCTGGAGCTCTAGGATTAAAGGTATGTGCCAACACAGCCCCACCCCACCCCTTTTTTGTTTTATTTTGTTTTTCGAGACAGGGTTTCTCTGTGTAGCTTTGGAGCCTATCTTAGCACAGGCTCTGGAGACCAGGCTGGCCTCGAACTCACAGACATCCAAATTCTAGAGTCATATTCTTTAGCTGCTGCTTCAGTCTACCTGCTTTCTAACTATTTGTTTCTCTGGTCTTCAGCCTGCCATAGCTTCCGTGTGGGCATCTATGTGTTTCTCTGTCTCCTGCTGCCTGCTATGCCTCTGACATGCACCATCCATATGGGCAGCTCCGTTTTCTCCTACTACCTGCTCTATCTGTCTTTGTGCCTTCCTGGCCTGTGCTTTGGGAGGTTCCTTGACTCTCTGAGGAGCTTCCTGGTAACTCCTACAGCTTCCTTAAGTCCTTATGTGCCTCTGTGACCTTGTCCCCCCGTCTCTTCACTCCCCCTTGAAGCCATACGGCGTTTTACACCTTCGTCTTTACACTTCTACAATGCTGGAACCTTGCCTTAGGTGGAGTTCCTGCTTGTTCCTCCTTCCCCTTAACCATTCATCTCCTTGCTGATGCCGTAAGTGTCTTCTGACTGCTGGAGACTTCTAATCTCTTGGAGCACCCACCACATGGGAACTGTACTCCCACCTATGGCTCTGACCTGCTTCATCCTCTGTATCTCTCTACTAAAGACACTCACCAGTTTAGTTCCTTTTCCCCCTGCTGTCTCTTAGTTTTCTCTCACCTTCCCCTAGTGCAGGTTGTCCTTAAACCTTCATACTTGGGCTCTCTCTCTGTCTGTCTCTGTCTCTGCCTATGTCTCTGTCTCAGTCTCTCTCTCTGAATAAATGTATCTATAAAGGAATGTAAAAGGAATAATGGGGGCATGGCTCAGTGGTAGAGGCCCTGACTAGAAGTGAAGGGCTAGTGCATAACTTGGGTAGGTTTGTCTAGCATGTTGCAAGACTGTATATTTAATCCCAAGGATTGAAAAATAAATTTATTTAAACATACAGTCTTTCTTGTTATAATTTCCTAAAATATGAAGCATATCGGGCTAGGCTTGATGACACACTCCTTTAATCCCAGTGCTCCAGAGGCAGGATTTCTTTCTTTTTTTTTCTTTCTTTTTTCTTTTTTTTTTTTTTTTTTTTTTTTTTTTTTTTTGCTGCAAACTGCATGAGGCTTTATTGTTGTTTAACAAGCTAACCCCATGTTAGCTCGGGTCTTTCACCCACCCGCCATGGTGGATGGCTAGCAAAGACAGCTCGAACCGGCTGTCGAGAGATCTTGTAGGGCAAAATAATAGGTGTGTCTAGGGGTTCGCACAGGCTCAGGAATGGTGTACCTCCAGGCTTGGAGGGCTTGCCCTGTGTTGATTGGCCAATTGGTTGTTATGGCCCATAGGCCCTCCCAGGGTGGTTGCTATGTTCTGCACGTCATTGTTGTGCACTCATTCATAAAGCCAGAGGCAGGATTTCTATGAACCTAGGGCAAGCCTTGTTTTCTATATCATGAGTTCCAGGACAACCAGGGCTATGTAGTGAGACCTTATCTCAAAAAAAAAAAAAAAAAAAAAAAGTCACAGTCTATATGTAAGGAGCCTTGTAACCAGGCAGGCAAAGGCCTGGCTGAAGAAAGATTAAAGGAAAGGGAGCATAGGCCCACTATGCAGCCCAGCCGTTGAAGATAAGAGTGAAAATGTGTTGAGTGTGGCAAAGTGTGATTAGCACGATTTAGTGAATTATTTAAGGACCAGCTCAGAACTGGGAATTTTAGTGTACCATGACTCTATGTCCTGGAGGTCTCCTCCACTAACCTGAGACAACCAGTCCATCAAGCTGAGTGCCACCCATTCTGAGCCCAGACACGGGCCCTCAGGAGACTAGCCGGCCTGAATCCAGAGGAGCGGAAGTCCCTAGCCTGAACCTGCAGCAGTGCAGGAAAGGTACCCCCTGCTGTGAGCCTATTGTCTGTGGTTCTTAGGATTGTTTGCTTATGCTTGTGTGTTGCTTTGACATAAGTGTGAAGTAAAACTTAATACTCAAAACCAACTCGCTGAGTCTGTCATTCCTCCCAGGTCAAAACCTGGTAAAGGCTTGAGACAGCTGGTGGAGTCGGCAGGATTAAGGCTAAGAACCAGCTCTGAGGAATGTGCTGGGGATAATTGATTTAGATAGGACTGGCTTGACAGAGAAACAAATTTAACTCCCCAGCCTACTTGCTAATCCAAGACGCTGAAGGACGCCTTCAAGGTACCGCCACCTCGAAGCCAACTGCGGTACGTAGGCCCAAAGCCAAAATACTGTAGGAAAAGCAGGCAGAAGTGAGGGATTGAAGGTTTTCCAGAAACACAACCCTCCCTAAAGGTGCGAAGTATGGAGAGATTACTATGCACCATGATGCCAACTCGGGGACTTGGAAGAGTCTAAGTCTTGGAGGAAGAGCGGAAGGTTGTAAGGGAAAGCTCCCGATGCGTCAGTGGATGAGCAAGAGAATAGAAAAAATGGGCAGATGGCAAATTTGAAAATTTACTGGGAACAAAACAAATTGGAAACTTACAGTGGTACTGGGGGAAAGAGGAAATTAAATTTTTATATACTCTAGCCAGTTGGTTTTGGCCATGAATAGGTTAATTAAGAAATTCAAAAAGGCAAAGGTTTCGCCAGTGACAGGACAGGAAACAGGAGACGAGGTTGAGGAGAATTGGTTTCCTGTGGCCAACAAAGTAAAGAGTAAAATAGGCATGAAAGTAACTGAGGTAGAAGAAACTAACTACTCCAGGAGCTGCCCAAGCAGCAATAGACACCAGACCAAAAGGAGAAACGTCAGCTATATTAGTGAAAACTATACAGGACATAGATGAGGACAGACTAATGGGCAAAAGGCTAGCCTTAAACATAGTCAAAAAGGAATTGGGGAATGGATCCACCCCTTCATTCCCGGTGACCACCCAAACTAAGAGAACTCTGATAATCCGGAACCTGGCACAAAGTCTCAACCCCTTTTCTGGGGGAAGCCAGAGACAGGCCCGGTACCAACCAGGTACTCAAGTAGAGGAAACCAGACTCTTTAACCCTCAGGAGATTTCAGAACTTAGAAGAGAATACGCCCAGAATGGCATGAAAGATGCCGAGTATATGTGTAGACTGTGGGCAAGAGGGGCTGACACAGTAATGCTGACAGAAGGGGAGAGGAGAAAGCTGAGAAATACAGAGAATCCGTCTGTCCACGAGGCTTTAGAACATGTATTAGATACCTCTCAAGGAAACACTCACCCCATTAGACTGGATAACTGCAGCTTGGAAACTAGCATTCTCCACTTAGACCTTACTCAGTTTGAAACAGCAGGAAAATGGAACTACTACACAGAGGCCATTGAACAGTGCACAGAATTAGGCATACTGGGTTTTATATATAATCAAGTAGTTATACCACAGGCGTCACCTTTCACACCCGGCACACCTGTCCAGGCTACTAGGAGGCAGGGCTACAATGTCTCCCTACAATTCCCCTTTTAGTCTAAAAGAGGATTAAAACTTAATAGTGTAAAACATCCAAAATTAACAATCATAAAGGTGAAATATAAGAAGATACAATAATCTGTTATTGCACATCCTAACTATGTCTATTCCGGTTAAGCCCTAAAGTCATGTGGAAAGGGTATCTAACTTGAACACCTCCTTCAATCCCAACTCTAAACAATAAGAAAGTTATTCCTAACTAGGCTTACACTACCCTAATAGACAATAATGGGGAGCAGGGGCGTAGCATCTTCTAAGTTACTTCCTGCTGAAATGGGACGATGGTAGCCTTGTGGGGTCCTGTGGGAAAAAATGTTAGCACAGGGAAAGTCTCTATTGGGTTATCTCCAGTCCATGTTAGATGGGATTTGCTTGATTGAAATTAGTTTTGACCCTACATAGAAAGGCTGTGGCTCTTCCTGTGTTGTCTGGGATCTGCATGTCTGTGCTGTATGTGTGGGGAGACATACTCTTATCCCTACTCTGTAAAAACCCAGAGTCAGATGTCAGGGTAAATGCTGAAAGGTCAGAGAAGAAAAGGAGACAGCCAAAACAGAGACCATTTACCTCTACAGAATCCTCTGACCAAAGTAGCTATCCTGTCCCTATGAATCCTCAGACTGAATGCTGTCTCTTTAAAACCTCAGACTGAATGCAATGTGCTCTTGTCTCCTCCTGCCTTATATTCTTCTCTCTCTACCCAGCCATATCACTCCTCCTAGTGCTGGGATAAAAAGTGGGTGACTCCAAGAACTGGGATTAAAAGTCTGAGCCACCACCACCTGGGTCTGTTTTGCTTTCAGACTAAATCAATCTCATATAGCCCAGGGTGGCCTTGAACTCACAGTGATCTATCTGCCTGTCTCCCAAGTGCTGGTATTAAAGGTGGTGTGTCCTCAGGATCTGAAGCCACCCCTCCCCAAACACCCTGGCCCCAGCCCTTTACCAACTATACCATAATGTGGGAAATTACCAATATGGAGTCAGGTAAAAACACAAGGGAATTTAATAGAGAAAAGCCTTGCTTACAGAGTGACCTAGCCAGCCAGCAGGCAGCAGTAAGTACAGCAAGCCGAAGATGAAAGTGAAAGCGTCCCTCCTCTTCACCTTTCCCTACAACACCCTGACCACGCCCTCGCAGGTGTGGTTGGGCACACCTGTAGCCAGCCCCTAAGTAGGTGTGGCTACAGCTTCCCCTGCAATACCATGCATATTCCCAGTTTCAGAGAAGGAGCTCTGTTTCTTTCTCAATTATCAGAGCCTTAGAGAAACATTCCAAGGCCCAGGGTGAGGGTTAGGCTTAGGGTTAGGTTCTAGAAGTCACAAGGGAAAGGTATCTTGCAAACTTTTGGTTGATAAAACAGCACTGAAAAGGTATGAAAGCTGATTGTGGCCTAATCACTCTGGAGACCAACTGTAGAGGTCAAAGGGAAACATCTAAGAGATGGAAATTAGTATGAGCCCATCAAGAATGTCTTGTGGACTTTGGACATTTTGTCCTTACCAGACATGAGGAAACGAGTTCCCTTCCTGTCTATAACTGAGGATTTGATCTTTACAAGAGGCCCTCTGGAAGGGTATCTTAAACCTACCACCTGATATCCCATGGTCAACTTTCAGAAGCCAGATCAGTCATTGTTCCAATCCCATAATGACAGACTTATCTCTTCAGAGGACGTAGGATAAGAACTGAATGTAGAAATTGACTAGGCAGTTTAGGGAAAAAACAAAAAAACAGAGAAGTTGCTTTCTTGACTGAAATCCAGAAGTGTCACTGGCACTCATAGCAGTTTCATCCTTGACAGAGGCCAAAGACAAAGACACCAGAACTGTGGCGGATGGTTCAATATCCTGGCCAAGGAACCTAGTCTATGGAGCCCAAGTAATGCCACTCAGGACATTTATCAATCACCTATAATTGAATAACTGATTGCACATTGGCAACCCAAACTGTAGACAAAACTGAAAAATTTTCCGACTCCTTGCCACCCCTCCCTTTCTTTACTGTGACCATGACAGCCTGCTATGTATGGAGAATGAATTACCATTCTTCCCCAAGCACTTCTGCATCCCTGCTCCCCAAGAAAATCTAAGCTGCATTAGAACACTCATTCCCCTGGTTTTTGATGGTTTGCATTTTTTGTTTTTGTTTTTTTGGTTTTGTTTTGTATGTTTGTCAAGCCCTCTGAATGTGGGTGCCAGCTAGGAGGCCAGGGCAGTCTATGGGACCTCTAACAGTGGAGCCAGTGTTTATTCCTAGTGCACAAATGGACTTTAGGAGCTCATTACTTATGGAGAGATTCTATTGCATCCCAGATACACGAAAGAGGGCCTAGACTGTCCCATACATGATGTGATGGACTTTGATGGTCCCCCATGGAGAACCTCACTATCCTTGAGAAGTAGGTGGGGGTGGGTTGGGGGATCCGTTGTGAGGGCATTGGAGAATGGGAGGGAGAGAGAATGGAGGGATTGATATGTAAAGTAGGATTGATTCTAAAATAAAATAAAATAAATTTAAAAAAGAAATTGAAACAGGCTCTATGGCCATGTGCTCCAGAGACTAGGGATTTGTATTAGAGCACAACAAGGATTACTAACACCTTTTCTCTCAGACTGAGCATCTTAAACCTGGAAAATGACAGTCCTGTTAGATAAGGCCATATCATTTTATCCAGATCTTCTATTATGGTTGAACTGGAATAACTACAATCATTTGCTTTCATGACTATTCAGTTCTTTATTGAGATTCCTGATTGTCCTGTGTGTGTGCAGTTAGGAAGCATATTGATAATCTAACAATTAAACACTTCAGTGCTCATTGCTAATGTCATCCACTGTCACAACAGGAAAGCTTTCACTCTCTTTCTTGCTCGTCTCTTTTTGTGCTGTGACTACACTTGCCTTACAGTTGGTCAGTGAACTCAGTTCTTACATAGGTCCCACTTAATTTGTAAATTCACTATAAAATCTAGAGAAGTTGGAGGGCACTCACTCACTGGTCTATTTTTCCCAGACAAGCAGGGGTTTCAGGACTGCATTCCCAACCCTGGAGAGCCAAGTCAGGGTTAAATGATCAAAGAGTTTCCCATTTACACAGTGTGAGGACAGCCTGAGTTACAAAAGAAACTGCTCTAAATAGAAATAAATAGCCAACACCTGAGAAAAACATAAAGAAATCCGTAATGACTGGGAAATACATACAATAAAACAAATAAGAGACTAGATCAGTGATGCATTGAAAGAAAAAAATCAAATTTAAAAAGTGAAACTATGCCAGGATAGGCTCCAAAGCTACACAGAGAAACCCTGTCTTGAAACACCAAAAAAAAAAGTGAAACTAATAGTTAACTTTTTAAAAAGATCAATATAATTGAAAAACACATATCTACCCTGACTTTCAAAAAGAGTAAGTCAATCCCTGGTAGAGTACTGGCATTAATAAAATACTATTTGACATTGCCCCTATGTGCAGTGTTAGCTTCTGAGATCTGTAACCTGACACACACAGAAACAGCCAATGGCCTGTGTCTCAACCCTCTGAGATGACTTAACTGTGATGAACAAGATTTAATATGTCTGCAAAGGAGAGCCACCTAGTTAGAAATTCAATATTCATTGGCTCAAGCTAACCTCCCCCCAAATTGTACACCCGACAGTCTGGCCTGCCTTCATTCACATGACATGAATTGATACATGCTGGGAAATTACAAATCACTAACACTGCCACAATCAGGTCATATTTTATAATGGTGACCCCAGCATCTGATTACCTGTCCTCTTTCCCCCTACAATGTACACAAGAAACTATTCTTCTTAGTCTGGTCTGAAGGCAGAAGCCATGCTCCACATGTAAATCCATTACCCGTTACTGCAATGGACAGTTGACTACATGACTCAAATGGTTATTTGAAAGCTCAGTGGTGGTACAGCACTTTAAGGATTTAGTTGGTTTAATCAGGAGAACAGTAAGGGTTACTGCCCTGGGGAGCAACAGGGTGGGAACAAGCCCCACCCCACCAGTCAACATAAGAGAACTTATCTCAGAAACATGTTCTTAATGGCTTGGAAGTACAGATGTTCTAGAATTAATATGTCTTCCCAGGACTAAACCACTCCACATACTTAAATGATTAATAAACAAATATCTCTTTAGTAACTCTGGCTAACCCTAAAAGAGGAGTCAGCCTAGAACAAATTTTATATTCCATATTTGATATCATCATTAAGTCTTTTTAGGATCAGACTGCAAGTTTATTTTGAATAATTAAAATAGGATAAGGAGACTTCAGGTGTAACCACTTAGGCAGACGAAGATTTACAGAGAAAATCAATCTTTTAGATCATGCATTATAATCTACCATTAAAAGACATATCAATACACATAAATGGTGTACCATTACCTATAATTTTCACACATAAAATGGACAGAGAACACAAATACAAAAAAGAAAAGAAAAGTCATCTATCAGTACTGTGGATGCTGTTTTTACACGAACTGTCCTGCTGAGTTATTCTAACCCCAGAATAGGGCTGCTTTTTGCCTTTGAGCAGTCTGGCCCAGAGGAAGGCCACAGTTGCTTCCATGCAGAACCAGAGGAAGTTCAATTTAACTAGCCTTGTGTGCTGTCTGTCTTTTTAAGCTTTGTGTTTCTTTTATGAACATGTCTATTTGTCTACCAAGTATTTGTGTGCAGTAGTGTAGTATCTGTTGATGCCAGAAGAGGGCATCAGATCACTTGGAACTGGTATTACAGGTGATGGTTAGCTACCCAGTGGTTTCTGGGAATAGAACCTGTAACCCAGATCTCTTAACTTATAAGCCATCTCTCTAGCTCCTTTTTTATTTAAATTTTATCTTTATACATTTCAATTAAAATGTATTACATCAGTTTCCCCTTTCCTTGTCCTTCACAAATTTTTCCCTTCCAATTTCTTCCTTGGTAAGCATGTGTGATTAAGTATGCACAAATATGTGAATAAAACCTGCTGGGTCCATTTCTGTTGGTTGTATGTATATGGTTTCAGAGCTGAACACCCAGAATTGGATAAGCCATTGGGGAGCTCATCCCTACCTGATGCTAATTCTCACCTGCAGGAGAAGTCTACTCTTTAATGAGCATCAGGTGTCTGACCCCAAAGGGACCTAGGCTTCCTTAGTCAGGAAACATTATCAAGAATAGAAAAACTGGGGTACCAATACCTCAGTTCCCACTTGCTGGAGCTATAGCCCTGATGTTCTGGAACTGCAGGACACTGCCCTGAATCCTTGTATCATATCCAACTGACCATGCTCACCTTAGATAACTTTGGAATCCTGAAATTTCTGCCTCCCTACTTTCTAAAAACCATGTCTAAAGGTCTGTGCCCCATTCCTGACCAAGTAGCTTTAACTTCATTTAGTGAAGCATTGGAATGACAGGGTGGGTGAGATGGAACAGTCTCGCTTAACTATACTCAAAACCAAATATTTGTGAGCCTGGGTTTCATCATCTGTAGAATAAGGACGGCACCCTACCCTTCTCCCTTGATTGGTTTTAACATAATCAATGATAAAGAAAAGCAATATTGCTCATAGCTGGAAGACAGTGGACTTTAAAGTAGGAGAACTGCATTAGATGGCAGCCGTCTTCTGTTACTGGAGTCAGAACCAGAGCCTGTGTCCTGGCTGCCTAATAAAATCAAAATAAAACCAATATAACTATTTTTTAAATTTTGATTTCATATAAGATTGCAGTGTAGAGGTTGCATGAATCTAAAAACAGACTTTGAACTTTGGACTTTTAAACATTGTTGAGACTATGATAGACTATGAGAAATTTTGAAATTGGACTGAATGCATTCTTGCATTATGATATTGCTACAAGCCTTTGGGGCACAGGGAGTGGAATGTGGTACTGGGAAAGAAAATGTCCCCCAGCCGGGCACTGGTGGCACATGCCTTTAATCCCAGCACTTGGGAGGCAGAGGCAGGAGGATATCTGTGATTTCAAGGCCAGCCTGGTCTCCAGAGTGAGTGCCAGGACAGGCTCCAAAGCTACCTGTCTTGGAAAAAAAACACAAAAGAAAGAAAGAAAGAAAGGAAGGAAGGAAGGAAGGAAGGAAGGAAGGAAGGAAGGAAGGAAGGAAGGAAGAAAGAAAGAAAGAGTCCCCAAAAGGATGTATCTTTACTGGGGTGGGTGTGTTCTTGGTGGAGGAATGTGCCACTATGGAGACAGGGTTTGAGATATCATATAGGTTCATGCCACATCCAATGTGTCAGACCACTTCCTTTTGCCAGAAAGTCAAGATGTAGGACACTCAGCTGCATCTCCAGCCCTATGCCTGTCTGCATGCCACCATGTCTCACCATGATGACAATAGACTGAACCTCTGAAAATGTATGCCACACCAAATAACTCTTTGCAAGAGTTTTAGTGACTCTACAGAGGAAAAACACCTTTAGTAAAGTGGCCGAACACAAGAGTAATTAAAAAAATCACTAGCCCTCTTAAATATAAGCAATAAAAGAACTGAGAAAGAAATTGGAGAGAGAACAACCTTCGAAATAGCCACAAACAATAAAAAATATCTGGGACTAACTCTAACTATGCAAATGAAAGACCTCCATGAAAAGAACTTCAAGTCCTAGAAGAAAGAAATCAGAGAAAACATCAGAAGACAGAAAGAACTCCCAAGTTCATGGATCATTAGGATTAACATAATAAAAATAGCAAACTTGCCAAAGGCAGTGTACAGATTCAATGCAATTTCCGACTGAATTTCAACACAATATTTTTGCAGACCTTGAAAGAATAATATTCAACTTCAAATAGAAAAAAATCCACGATAGCTAAAACAATCTTGGACAATAAAAGGTCTGCCAGAGGTATCACTACCCCGATCTCATATTCTACTTCAGAAATGTAATAATAAAAACAGTATGCTACTTGGCATAAAAACAGACAGTTGATTCAACAGAATCAAATCAAAGATGCAGGCATAAATCCACATACCTATGGACACCTGGTTTTGTTTGTTTGTTTTTTGTTTTTTTTTCATTTTCTATTTAAATTAGAAACAAGACTGTTTCACATGTCAATCCCAGTTCTCTCTCCCTCCCCTCCTCTCCTGCCCCCCACTAACTGCCTACCCCATACTCTTTCTGCTCCCCAGTGAGGGTGAGGCCTTCCATGGGGTCTTCAGAGTCTGTCAAATCATTTGGAGCAGGGCCTAGGCCCTACCCCATGTGTCTAGGCTGAGAAAGTGTCCCTCTATATGGAATGGGCTCCCAAAGTCCTTTTGTATACTAGGGATAAATCCTGATCTACTACCAGTGGCCCCATAGATTGCTGAGGCCTCCTCGCTGACACCCACATTCATGGGGTCTGGATCAGTCCTATGCTCATTTCCAAGCTATGAATCTGGGGTCCATGAGCTCCCCCTTGTTCGGGTCAAATGTTTCTCTGGGCTTCACCAGCCTGGTCTTGACCCATTTGCTCCTCACTCCTCCTCCTCCTCTGCAACTGGATTCCAGTTCAGTTCAGTGTTTAGCTGTGGGTGTCTGCTTCTACTGCCCTCAGCTGCTGGATGAAGGCTCTAGGATGACATATAAGGTAGTCATCAATCTCGTTATCGGGGAGGGCATTTAAGGTAGCCTCTCCACTATTGCTTAGATTGTTAGTTGGGGATACCTGGTTTTTGACAAAATTCAAAATATACAATGAAAAAAGGAAAGAATCATCCACAAATGGTGCAAGCATTATTGGATGTCAGAATGTAGAAGAATAAAAATAGACCCATATCTTTCAACCTGCACAAAACTCAAAGCCAAATGGATCAAAGACCTCAACATAAATCCAGTTACACTGAGCCTGATAGAAGAGAAAGTGGGGAACAACCTTGAATACATTGGCACAGGAGACAAGTTTCTGAATATAACCAGTAGCACAGACACTAAAATTGGCAATAAATAGGACTCATGATACTGTAAATTTTATGTAAGGCAAAGGCCATTGTCAACAGGAAAAAGCAGCAGCCTACAGAATGAGAAAAGATTTTATACCAACCCAGCATCAGAGGGCTGATCTTCAAAATATGTAAAGAACTCAAGAAACTAGATGTTAAGAAAAAAAAATAATCCAATTCAAACTGGGGTACAGACTGTTCTCAACAGAAGAATCTTAAATGACCAAAAGACACTTAGAGAAACACTCAACATCCTTAGCCATCTGGGAAATGCAAATCAAAACAACTCTTGCGATATCATCTTGCACCTGTCGTAATGGCTAAAATCAAAAACACTAATGACAGTTTATACTGGAGAGGACGTGGAGAAAGAGGAACACTCCTCTACTGCTGGTGGGAGTGCAAACTTGTACAGCCACTTTGAAAATCAGTGTTGTGTTTTCTCAGAAAATTGGGAATCATCTACCTCAAGACACATCCTTTGGGCATCTATCCAAAGGATGCACAATCATACTACAACAACACTTGCTCAGCTATGTTCACGCAGCATTATTTTTAGTAAGCAGAACCTAGAAACAACCTAGATGCCCCTTGACTGAAGGAAGAATGGATACAGAAAATGTAGTACATTTACACAATTGGGTATTACTCAGCTGTTGAAAACAATGAAATGAAATCTGAAGGCAAATGGATGGAGCTAGGAAAAAAACACCTGAGTGAGGAAATTTGAACCCAGAAAGACAAACATGGTTTGTACTCACTCATAAGCGGAGAGTAGCTGTAAAGTAAGGGATAACCAAGCTGCAGTCCACAGTCCCAGAGAGGTTTGGTAAGAAGAAAGACTCAAAGGGAGACAGAGGCACATGGATTTCCTTGGGAAGTAGAAATAGATCTTCTTAGTCAGGGGGCCACTGGGGATGGGAACATCAATATTGTGGTTGAGGGGTAGCCGTCGGGGAGAGTACTGAAAGTATGCTTGTAAAGAGAGGTGCATTTTGGCTTAGGGGGAAAGCTGATAAAAGGGAAGCTCCCAAGAATCTGCAAGGATGACCCCAGTTAAGATCCCTAGCAATTAGTGGATAGGTAGCATGAATTGGCTATCTCCTGCAATCAGATTGGTAACTACCCCAATTATCATCAGATAGCCTTTGTCCAGTCATTGATGGGAACACATGCAGATATCCACAGCCAGGCACTGGGCTGAGCCTCGGTAATTCTCTTGAGGAGAGGGAGGGGGCATTTTTGAGTCAAGGGGATGAGGGTTATCACAAGGGAACCCACAGAAGCAATTTGGGGTTCACAGACTGTGGACTGCTGGCTGTGGAGTCTGCCTAGTACAAGTTCCTAACACTTTGGCTGGCTTTCAGGAACCTGTTTCTATTTTGTTTTTCGAGACAGGGTTTCTCTGAAGGTTTGGAGACTGTCCTGGAACTCTCTCTGAAGACAAGGATGACCTCGAACTCATGATCCTTCTGTTTTCCAGTGAATTCCTCCCACAGGACTGAGAAGCATAGACAGTGTAACAATAAGAGTGGAAGGATGGGGGGCGGGCTGGGGCAGGAACCGCAGGGATTCATTAAGTACATAGAAAGCTATTGAACCCCATGATGCAGAGATTTTGAGGGTGGTTGGCGTTGAGTGGAAACTTCCCAGACAGGGGCCAGTCATGGCGGTCCTCATAGTTTTGTGAAGACAACGAAGAGTAGAGTGTAGAAGGAAGACTATCAGTTAGGTTTTCCGTTCATGTGCCCCTGAGCGTCCTCATACCTGCAGAACCCACACATTGTCAGATCAGATTCAGACACTTTCATTCTAATTATAGGTAGGACAGGATAGTTTCAGTCTCCCTTAGAACCCTGACACCCATAACTGGGAAAATACAGGCCAGCTCACCTGGCATAATATCCAGGTAAGGCCATATGTGAGGAGAAATCCATCTCCCAAAATGGTCCCTCTTTTTGGAGTGAAGACAAGAGCCCAGCAGCACTCCTCTTTCTTAACTAAACACAGACAGGAGCAGGAGCTTCCTGGGAAAGGGGAAGAGATGCTTTTCTGTCCCTAGGACTCTGCTGTAGGCAGACATTTTCTGTCCCAACTGCTTTATAGTCCATATAACCGCTCTGGGGTTTATATTTATTCTAAATGCTTTGTCAATAGCTCAGGCCTATTACTAGCTAGCTCTTACATTTTAAGTTAACCCGTATTCCTTATTTATGCTCTGCCAAGTGGTGGTGCCTTTATTAACATGGCACAATCATCTCCAGCTCCCTCTGTGTCTGCCAGAGACTCCTCAGATTCTGCCATTCCTCGTTATTCACAGTTTGCCTTTCCCACCTAACTGTTCAGCTATTAGCCGGTCAGTTTGTTTATTAAATTAATCACACTGACATATATTTACACAGTGTAAACGAGTATTCCACAGCACTATGCCCTATTCTCATCCCCAACACCTATCCAGGCAATATCTACACCTACACTGTTGGCCTGCTCCTCGTTCTGTATAGAGAGGTTCATGGGAAGGTTCTGGGGGTCCAGTGGATTCTGAGCACTGCCGGTGGATTCTCCATCTTCAGCTTCTACGTGGGAAAGCTCAAGGATGCCAGACACTGACATCTGGGAGGGATGCTGGGTTTTCTCTTCCAGTACCAGCTCAGTGATGCAGAATGGTTGCTGTCAGTCTCACACACCAGACCTGGTCTTCTGAGAAAGACAGTGATAGGTCAGGATTTAGAGCCTGGGGACTGAGGAGGAAATGTATACTAAGCTGATTATGATAGTTCATACTTTGAAGTCGACAGGATCTAGAATCACATAGGAGACAAACTCTGGGCATGTATGCTAAGGAGTTTTTAAACTGGGTGAAATGAGGAATACCTGCTCTAAATATGGGTGGCAGTATTCCAGGGTTAGGGTTTGGACTGACTATAAAGCAGAAAATTACGTGAGCACCAGCATTGATAATTCCGTTTCAGACTAGCATTCAATGTGACCAGCTGTCTCATGCTCCTGCTGCCATACCTTCCCACCCTGATGGGCTATCTTCAAACTGTGAAGTGATATAAACTTCCATATGTTGCTTCCGTCAGACTCATCAAAGTACCTAGTACAGTGCTAATCCTGAAATCTGTCTCTCCATAGCTTCCTGTACTGATGACAAGCAGAGAATGGTCCATATTTCAAGGGCTTAGGCTCAAGGAATCGCTCAGTCTCCCAGGAGGAGCACATTCTTTTTTTAAACAAATAAATTTTTATTTAAATTGAAGACAATCTTATTTTACATACCAATCCCAGTTCCCTCTCCCGCCCATCCCGCCCATGCCCCCCAGTGACTGCCCCAACCCAACTCCCATCCACTCCACAGGGAAAGTGAGGACTCCCAAAGCCCATTTGTGCACTAGGGATAAGTACTGATTCCACTGCCAGAGGCCCCATAGACAGTCCAGTGCTCCTAACTGACACGCGTGTTCAGGGGCCCTGGTTTGTTCCTATGCTGGTTCTCCAGCATGAGCTCCCACTTGCTCAGGTCAGCTGTTTCTTTGGGTTTCCCCAGCATGGTGTTGACCCCTTTGCTCATTACTCCCAGGAGAACTGCATTCTTGATAGCTCTATTTTCATTGCAATTTACAACGTAGACATTTTCCTCTTCCCTGCAATTTTTCTTTTAAGAGTGTATTTATTATATATACAACATTCTGCTTCCACGTATACCTGTACACCAGAAGAAGGCACCAGATCTTATAATGGATGGTTTTGAGCCACCATGAGGTTGCTGGGAATTAAACTCAGGACCTCTGGAAGGGCAGCTAGTGTTCTTAACCTCTGAGCCATCTCTCCAGCCCCCACCCCACCCCTTTTAAATCATTCATCCAAAATAAAAAATAAAAAAGAAGTCTGGAAAGAGTCAGTAGTTGAGCACTTCATGCTCTCCGAGAAGACTCAGGTTCAATTCTCAGGATCCATGTGGCAGATCATAACCATCTGTCACTCAAGTCATGTAGATCTGATGCTCTTGTGCACCCATGTAGCACAAAGATATAGCTGTAGGCGAAACCACCCCCACACATAGACAAATAAAAAATGTTTAGACTGGACATAGTGGGCCATGCCTATAATCCTAGCACTAGGGAGGCAGAGGCAAGAGTGGCTCCTGTAGGAGACTGCGTAGCAGTAGTTACATAGTGAGTTCAAGGAACACGGGGCTAACAGGGAGACCAGACTCAAAAAAATAAAGACAAGCAACTACTTTTCTTCTTTCTTCTTTTTCCTATTGCATTCAATACTAGGTTACAAGAGGATATTTTCACACAGGTATATGGTGGACACTGAGTGTAGCTCCCTCCTCTACTCCCTTTCTTCATCCTGTCAGCATCATGCTTACATTCCCCATGACCATTTCACTTACACTTTCATTTCGATTGCACATGTAAGATATTGTATAATCTATATAAATAAGTATTGGGAGCCAAGTCTCAGGGCTTGGCATGAGATCCTAGGCCATGCTTGGCAGGCCACATAGTTAACCTTTACATAGCAGCTCCTTAGAACCTCAGCTCAAGAAAAGAAACAACCTGACCCAGTCCTCCACCCACAGGCACAGTCACCTAGGCAACCCTTCCTGGACCTCTTACTCATGAACTCTTTACCCTGCCAAACATCCTCTTTGTGGCTTCCTAATATCCTGCCTACACTAACACCTGGTGGACAGACAACCCATTCTGCCCCTCCCCATATCCTGACTATATAAGCTAGCCCGAGAAAAGTAAAGTTTGCTACTTGATCAGAATCCTGTCTTGTGATCATTCTTTCTGCGTCTCTTGTCCCCATTCCCTATCCCTGACTCTCTTGCCCCAAGTTGGTGTCCTGCAGGTCGGGACAAATAAGGGTGAGAGAAAACATGGGTTTATCTTTTGAAACTCATTGAGTTTGATTAATGTAATAATCTTCAGTTTTATCCAGTCTCCTGAAGATGAAAACTTATTTTGTTTCATCTTTGAAGAACTGACTGTTAATTTTCAAATGTTTGTTACATTTGGCTCCATGTGTATATCTCTTAAATTCCATCTCTCAGGACGCAGAGTCAGGCAGATCCCTCCATAGCTAGGTAAGTCAGGATTACACAGTGAGACTGTAATTATTACACTTATTTAATGACATATTTTTGTGGCGGTTTAGTAGGGACACATGTTCCATGGCATGGAGGGGAGATCAGAGTACAACTTTGTAGGAGTTAGTTCTTTCCATCCACAACAGGAGTCTCAGGGATTAGTTTTAGGTCTGGCAGCAAATGCCTTTACCCACTGAGTCAAATGGCTGGCTTCATATTCTCCTTTGTCATTGTTCTGTTGCTGAACAGCTTCTCTGATTTCATAGCTTAGCTGTAGTGAATAGCTCCATACTTAGGGGTAGTAAATAGTTCTGCAATAAACATTGATATGTAAGTATCATTGGGAAATGCTGACTTGTAGACCCCCAGGTGGTGAGTAGCTCAGCAATATGCAGGAAAGTTCTTTGTCTAAGTATCTGAGGAACCTATGTATTGAATTAAATTTCTGATCTCACCAGGCATGCATAAGGATTTGCTTTGTACTACATCCTTGACAGCATTTGTTGTTATTTGTGCTCTTAATGACTGCCATTCAGAGAGGCCAGGTTAGAATCTCAGTGTAGTGTTACTTGCATTTCTCTGATGGCTGCTGAGGCTGACATTTCTCTTGGGTTGACATATTTCTTGGGAATACATACTTCATCTTTGAAGAACTGACTGTTAATTTTATTCAGGCTGCCTCCTTTATTGAGAACATCTCTTCCACGATTCACTGACCCTGCCATCCATATTTCCTTCATCTGAGAAGCATATTCCTCCCCTAGACCTCAGATCATCCCTCTCTGAGCTGTAAGGGTAGGGATTCCTATTGAGCCTATGGCAAGCAGCAAGAAGTTGTGAATAGGGCAAACTCAGAAGCCTTTCTGGTTCTGAAATGATCCTTCCAGGGCCAAATTGGGTCTGAACTAGGAAACTAGGAAGAAGACTGGAAGGACGTGAAGGAGTCTGTAGCTAAGGTACAGGTTTGAAGATAGGACCTGGCTGGTAGTGTGGCCAAGGGGAAGAAGAGAACAGAGAGGGGATGAGAGACAGGGGACACCTGTGACAGGCTGACTCCACCCAGAGTCTATAGGAGCCTCCTGTGACAGGCTGACTCCACCCAGAGTCTATTGGAGCCTCCTGTGACAGGCTGACTCCACCCAGTGTCTATAGGAGCCTCCTGTGACAGGCTGATTCCACCCAGTGTCTATTGGAGCCTCCTGTGACAGGCTGACTCCACCCAGTGTCTACAGGCTTATGTTGAGTTGAGGTAGAGGGTGCCTGCTAGGAGAGGGCAGGGAAACTGGGATGTTTTTAAGTAGGAGCACAGTTTCAGTTTCCTGAGAGGAGGATCACAACACACTGCTTGCATAATATCATTAAAGGACTGCTCATGCCTGAACCATGAAGGAAAATAAACGAGAGCAATTCTTTATGTTTATTTCATCACTATCAGTAAGAAATTTGAAACAGAAGGCAAATAGATCTGGAGAAAGCATTACCAGCTGTGTATCTGTGAGACACTGATTGTGGAATAGAACAGGGCTTGTGGAGAGAAGGACTGTCTCTTTCATGCGCTCATGAGGAACTCCCATCATAGCCCCAGAGATGGAAAAAGTCTCTTTCCACCTTTGCCATTGCCGAAGAAGAGCCTGAATCTGAGATTCTGTGGAGCATCTGCGTGGAAAGACGGTACCAGTTCTGGCATATGAGCCTTCGAAAAACCGATGTCGATGGGGAATAGAAAGGAGGGGATGCCGTTTTCTTTTTTTTTTGCGGAGCAGGAGGTTCCTGGACAGGGTTTCTCTGTGGCTTTAGAGGCTGTCCTGGAACTAGCTCTTGTAGACCAGGCTGGTCTGGAACTCACAGAGATCTACCTGCCTCTGCCTCTGGAGTGCTGGGATAAAAGGCATACACCATCACCACCCGGCTGGGGATGATGTTTTCTGATACTTTTTCACAGAACTTCTGGGACTCTGCTTTTAAAAATAAATTGTTTAAATAGTCACCACCCAGGAACACACACAAACACACAATGCCCACAGCCGGTAATGACCAAGCCCTCCTTCCCAGCACTCCCAGCTGAACATTTCTCTCTACACAGGTCAGCTGAACACTTTGGAGAAGCAGATGAGGTTGATATCATGGCCCTGGTGCCCTGTAGGCTGAAGGTGAGCTCTTAGGAAGGAAGAACCCTCCTTGGAGTTGAGGTCATCCCTGTCCAGAAGACGGTGAAAGGTCTATCTCCCTGGTGAGACTCTGAAAGGCTGAAGCTCTGGAGATCTGGGTGTGCAGACTGCAGGGGCTCCAAGGAGTAGATGGCAGGTTTCTCTGTAAGAACTTCAGAGGAGAGGAAAGGTGGCTTGACCCCAGGAGGTGAGGATAGACCCCTTACTGTGACCCTAAAAGGCACAAATGTGTCCCCAGGTTCTCTATTCCCTCTGGCTACACTGCCCTAACACCAGAGCAGAGAAAAGGACAGCATTCTATGAGTTCTAATATGTGGTCTCCACAATCCATCTTATGTCCTCAGGTACCTGCCCACCTGTATCCTCAAGTCCAGTTTCTTATCTGTGTAAATCTCATCTCTGCCAGCTGTGCAGAAAGCTTCCCATGTCCTCCCTTCTGGTCCCTTTGGTACTCAGGTACTAGTTGTCGGTCTTCATGTTCCCAGAAAGACAGAATGTTCCCTGGGTCTTCTGACTCCACTGTTTTATTCAGGCTGTTTGTAATCACGGGATCATCACAATATATGTTGTCCTCATCCTGGAACCAGGATATGTAGAATGGTAGGAGACGTTGGGTAAAAGAAGAAGCAGGGCACCAGCACACCCAGCTCCCCTTGTACTGTCACTGACGGGAGCACCTGGAGATCTGCATTCTCTTGCAGGGACTCTCAGGGGGCCAAGGTTCTAAGCGACAGCACCCATCCATGCCATGCCTTCTCCCTCAACCCACAGCAGGGGAAGCAGCAGCAAGGCCAGAATTCTGCACCTCCCCGGGCTGGAGCCAGTCCTGGGTCCTGCTGGAGAAGTGAAGAATGTGGGGCCGGGTTAACAAAGTCCAACAGAAAGACAGATTGTGAGAGAAGCTACCAAACATCAAAGGGAAAGTTGCATTTTATGTGCTCCTGGAAGTGGTGGTGAAACAGGTCTGCAAATCATCTGTGCCTGCACCTCTAGCAGAGACTGTAGGAGAAAAAACTAGAGTCCTTAGCAGGTGAAAGACTTCCCCGGACAGAAACCTGGATATGGTCACCTTCTGCATAGTGCTTAAATGAGCAGCAAGCTCCATGGGTGTGAATAAAAATAGGACTGTATTCCAAGGTGAGTCGCAGTATTTGCTGAGGCTAGACTTGATTTGAGACTGCCAAGAGAAGACGGCCCTGTTCTTCATGCATACCATGTGTGCATGGAAAAGAGCACCCTCCACCAGCTCTTCAGGCCTCAGCATTCTGGACCCTCTGGGAATTGCAAGAACAAATTTCCTTCCATGTGACGACAGTGTCGGTGATGAGAGCCCGGGTAGAGCCAAGGTGGGAGGAATCTTTCTCTGTCAGGAGGGTATACAAGTTCTCAGGTGGTCTCTTCATAATCAACAGAAATGTGGTCTCAACCATCACTGTGGGGTCTCTGGATCCCATGACCATGTTTTCTGAAAGAAGATGCTAGACCTGGCATTAGTGTACATAGTATAATGGTTGGTTTCAATGTCAACTTGCCACAGATTAGCATGACCTGAGGAGGAAGCCTAAACTGAGGAACTGTCTCAGTTACCTACTGGTAGTGGCCCAGATAAAGCTGCATGACAGAAGGAAGATCATTTGCCTTTTGCTGACTTGGCCTTCCCATCAACTGTTGAATAACTTTATCCTATTGCTGCTGCTTCTGGCTTCTTTACTGACGTCAGAACCTGCATTCCCAGGCTTGAGGAACCCTTCCAGTTTGGGGTACCTAAATGGGCTTGCCAAGCAACTACCAGATCCTCCACTCTCTCAGTGTGAGAAAACTATTGTTACCATTTCTAAGCAAGTTGACTTAACAATTCTCTCTGTCTCTCTGTGTCTGTCATTCTTTTTCTTTTTTCTTTTTCCTTTTCCTTTTCCTTTCTTTCTTTCTTTCTTTCTTTCTTTCTTTCTTTCTTTTTGGTTTGGTTTTTCAAGACAGGGTTTCTCTGTGGCTTCAGAGGCTGTCCTGGAACTAGCACTTGTAAAGCAGGCTGGTCTCAAAATCACAGAGATCCACCTGCCTCTGCCTTCCCGAGTGCTGGGATTAAAGGCGTGCACCACCACCACCCAGCTCTGTCATTCTTTTTCTTACACACACACACACACACACACACACGTGCGCATGTCCTAATGGTTCCATTCCTCTATCTAAAATCTGTCTCTGTTTGACATGGAAAGCATACCTAATATGATTATAAGTTCAATTGTAATAGGTGACTAACTAATAACCTGCATTTCTTTATTATCCTAAATAGTTTATAATGATGATTTTCAAGGACTAGAAATTTGCATTATATTGTTAAATGATCTATATATGTACAATACCTTGAACAAGTTTAAAAATGTATGTACAGTATGTTCTAAGACAAATAACCTTAAATTTGTGTCACAATACAAAAATCCATATCAATGTTAAATATTTAAAAGTAGTAGTTGTTTTTTGGTTTAAAAGTAGATTCAATCATCTATATTTATCATATTTCTATATACTCCCTTTTTCTTTTCAGAATAGATTCAATAATCTACCCTTATATCTTATCATATATATATATATATATATATATATATATATATCCCTTTTTACTTTGAAAACAAGACTCTGAATCTATGTCCTTTGTTCAACGTTTTTCCTGACCATTACCAATTACAACTTGTAACCAAGCCCCTAAACAATGACAAATATCTATAATTGAATGACCAAAATCCACCTACCCCACTTCTTTGGAATGTAGATGTTGTATTCTTAAAATTACTTCCTGCAATCTGGGGGTAATGGCATCTTTAGGGGATCCAGAAAAGAAAAATTTGGGTTAATTGTCAAGTCCTGGGAAAGGTAGATGTATCATTTGTTATCCAGTCTCTGCATAAAGGGAGAGTGCAGGGCTTGTCTCAGGTCCTGGCTAGAGTAGTCCTTGAGGCTGGATCAACTCAGCTAATCACCTAGAAATTATCCTGAGCAGTTTGTGGTCCAAAGTCAATCTACAAAGTCAAGGTGTTTTCAGCTTAGTGGTGTTGTCATAGTCCAGGTGGAATCATTGCTGTGGGAGCACTGTTAGGTATGGTCATGGTTCACTTAATTCCTAGTTACCTAATAGATATTCAATCCTGAAATCATCTTCAGGAAGCTAGATGAAGCCTTATTATGGACTTAGTACTCCATTTGACCATTAATGTTATGACAAAAGCTTTAAAATATATGTATATATAAATCTTAAATTTTTGAGGTAATATTTATACTTCAAGAAAAGCTGTTCAAGAGTCAAGATTATGAAATTAGTGGTAACACAATACTTCCTTAAATTTTATTTTTCTTCTGTCCCCTATCAGGTGGCTATTCTGACCTGAGATAGAGATTTTTGGCTTTTACTTTAACAAGCATGCTTGGTTTTAGAGAAAGAACGAGACACATTCCAACTCCAAAACCAGCTTTCATTTTTAATTGGACTAGGACTGCAAAAAGACCATTTGCAGTATATGTCTGTAGAAAAAATCAGAAACAAATATTTGGGAAGATTTATGAAAATTTATCCTGTTGGAGATGTAATATACTAACGGATCAATTTACTCTTTTTCTTGGTAATTTTTTTTCTGGATGATTTTCCTCTTTTTTCACATGTCTTAATTGTCCTGTGGGCTTCAGATTCCTTAGCTAGATGCCTTCATTCTCCCAAAAGGTCAGAAACAAAATCTTTTCCCAACCCTAATTTTGGGGAGGTTCCCTCATGGCAAGTTAAACCTGATCAAATTAAAAGCATTTGTTAGTTTTAAAGTTAGTTTAGATTGAACAGCCAGCCATGCTGTTTGATGAACTATCTCCTCTTCTAATCAAGAGGTATCTCTTGCTCAAGTTGAAACTCCTTGAGGGACTTCTTGCAGAACCCCATGCCAAATTTGTTCAGTCATTTCCTGTAACAATGGGTGAAACTCCTTCCCAGAGCAATTAAAAAACCTAAAGTCTATGATAAGAAACCATACTGCTCTGGATAATAGAAAAGCTATAGAAGAGAGAACAAAAATTTCAGGAGAAACCATAAAGCAAGGGTTTTGGCAAATTTCTTGAAAAGAACAAAAACCAAAATTAAAAATATGAATAAGCCGGGCATTGATGGCGCACACCTTTAATCCCAGCACTCAGGAGGCAGGGGCAGGCAGATCTCTGTGAGTTCAAGGCCAGCCTGGTCTCCAGAGCGAGTGCCAGGATAGGCTCCAAAGCTACACAGAGAAACCCTGTCTCGAATGCATGACATTGTGATTGGAGGTCTTATAGGCACAGGTGCAGATGTCACAATAATTACACCAGAATCTTGGCATCCAAATTGGCCTCTTCAGTAGGTCAATGTTAAGTTTTCAGGGATTGGAACTTTATCTCAGGTAAAACAGAACATGATATGGGTCTAATAGATATGGCCAGAAGGACAGAGAGGAAAATTAAAACCATATGTGGCTAACATAGCAATGAACTTATGCGGACATGACTCGTTACAGCAATGGAATACTCTGATTAACACTCCTCCAGTCTCAGGAACAAACCATAAATTAACATATGTTTCTGGGAAAAAATATTAGAAGGTATTATAAAGAACAGTCACTGGCAATTCAGATTGTACAAGAACAGGACACAAACAGCTGCTGATCTTTCAAAGGCACCAATGGCCCTACCTTTAAAACGGACAAATCTGTATGGGTTAAGCAATGGCCTTTAACAAAATATATCCAGGCAGCCAAGAGATATCCAAGAGGAGTTTAAGTGAGGATCCAGTCATGATGGTATAAAAGAAAAGGAAGACCTTGAACCAGACCTATGATACATTACAATGAACATTTGTAAGTAAAGACGATTGGACAAAAAGGAATACTATGTAACATACGGCCACTTCCAATGACACCAGGACAAATGAAGAGATTGAGAGGTGGGAAAGATGGAGGAACGAAGAGGATTTTTATTTGTTTGGTTTGGTTTGGTTTTGTTGGTTTTTTTTTTTTTTTTTTTTTTTGCTTTTCCTTTTGTTTTTGTTTGCTTGTTTTGTGCCAGAGACCTGCTTCAGCAGGGGGTTCAGCTTCCAAAGAGGATGGTGGGGAGAGGGAGATGACCAAAATCAAAGGTTGAATCAAGATGGCTGCCAGAAGCACTGAATTGAAAAAGAAGACACCTTTTGTATTCTACAGTTCACACAGGATTAAATGGGAGAAGTGGGGGTGGGTGCATGTGAGCTGTCCTGTGACTTGAGATAAGAGTTGAGATATCTAGCATTGATCTTGGCAATGGGCACCAGTCATAAGTAAATGAAAGGGCCAAGTGTGCCTCTTGCTAGAGATAAAGAGAATGCTATAGCGAGCAGGAGCTTTCCTCAAGCCCCCACTCACCCACCCAGGGAATCCCAATGCCTGGCCTTGGGAAAAGGACTTCTTCTGGGAAACAGACACTATACTACAATTTCTTACTCTTATTATATAGGGCTGTTGGCATTAGAATGCTCCCCAAAGAAAGGTCCCAATGTCTTACTCTTTTCTCATTGCACCATACCATTCTGGCTTCTCTATATTTATTAACTGAACTCTTTTTTTATTTAAATTAGAAACAAGCTTGTTTTACATGTCAATCCCAGTTCCTTCTCCCTCCCCTCCTCCCCTGCCTCACACAGGACCCCTATCCCATCCCCTTTCTGCTCCCCAGGGAGGGCGAGGCCTTTCATGGGGATCTTCAAAGTCTGTTATATCATTTGGAGCAGGGCCTGGACCCTCCCCATGTGTCTATGCTGAGTGCCCCTCTATGTGGAGTGGGCTCCCAAAGTCCATTCGTGTAGTAGGGATAAATACTGATCTACTACCAGAGGCCCCATAGATTACCCAGACGTCCAAACTTACATTCTCCTTCAGGGGATCTTGAACAGTCTTTTTTTTTTTTTAACTATGGGCTAACTTTTTTTCTAAAGATTTTATTTATTATGTATACAACATTCTGCTTCCATGTATATCTGCACGCCAGAAGAGGGCACCAGATCTCATAACGGATGGTTGTGAGCCACCATGTGGTTGCTGGGAATTGAACTCAGGACCTCTGGAAGAACAGTCAGTGCTCTTAACCTTTGAGCCATCTTGCCAGCCTGATCTTGAACAGCCTTATGCTGGTTTCCCATCCTGGGGTCCATGGACCCCCCAGTCTGGGGTCCATGAGCTCCACCTTGTTCAGGTCAGCTATTTCTCTGGGTTTCACCAGCCTGGTCTTGACCCCTTTGCTCATGACTCCTCCCTCTCTGCAACTGGATTCCAGGAGTTTGGCTCAGTGTTTAGCTGCAGGTGTCTGCTTCTGCTTCCATCAGCTACTGTATGAAGGCTCTAGGATGACATATAAGGTAGTTGTCAATCTCATTATTGCAGAAGGGCATTTAAGGTAGCCTGTCAACTATTGCTTAGATTGTTAGTTCAGGTCGACCTTGTAGATCTCTGGACATTTCCCTAGTGCCTGATTTATCTTTAATCCTACAATGGCTCCCTCTATTATGGTATCTCTTTTCTTGCTCTCCTCTATTCTTCCCCTGACTCTCATCTTCCTGCTCTCTCATGTCTTCCTTTCCCTTTCTCTTTCTCCTAACTCCTTCTCCCCTCCCCCATACTCCCAATTTGCTCAGGAGATCTTGTCCCTTTCTCCTTCTCCGAAGGACCATGTATGTCTCTCAGAAATTCTCCTTGTTTCCTAGCTACTCTGTAGGTGTGGATTGTAGGCTGGAAATCCTTTGCTCTATGTCTAAAATCCATATATGAGTGAGTATGTACTATGTTTGTCTTTTTGTGCCTGGGTTACCTCACTCAGGATAGTTTCTTCTAGTTCCATCCATTTGCCTGTAAATTTCAAGATTCCATTTGTTTCCCCACTCGCCCCCTGAGTAGTACTGCATTGTGTAAAAGTACCACATTTTCTCCATCCATTCTTCAGTACCTCTAGTACTTACCGTTAAAGAAGCTAGAAACAAGGACGACTCATAGTTGACATGTCTTTCTTTCTTTCATTCTTTCTTTCTTTCTTTCTTTCTTTTTTTGAAACTGGATCTTCCTATATATTCTGGTTGGCCTGATACTATGTTCACCAAAGATGACTTAGAATTCATGGCTATCCTGCTACTTTTTACTCCCACAGGCTGGGATACATCTTTTAGAACTTATTTATTTTATTATTGAATTGAAACTAGGCTTCCTATGTGTATCCCAGGATGCTATCCTCTTGAGTATAAGAGCCTCCTAGAACCATGGGATGAATAGGATCATCTAACTTGACTTCGAACCTGAGACTTCAGCCACTCTAGCCTGTGTCTACCTGCCAGCTGTATGTAATTCTGCCCCAGCTGCACCTACCTGATATTATGGTTGAAGGAGTTCCCACAGAATTTAGAGCATTCCATGTACAAAGATATAAGGCTGTCTACTTTGGTGTTAAATTGAGACTTTCTGGTATGTCTGTGTGGTGGTTTGATCAGGAATGGCCTCCAGTGGTTCATATTTGACTGTTTGGTCATTGTAGAAGCACTACTAGGAGGTGTGGCCTTTTCAGAGTAGGTGTGGGCTTGTTGGACAAACTGTGTTACAAGAGTTACCATAGGGGGAGGGCCTAGGCCCTACCCCAAATGACTTGACAGATTTTGATGGGAGGGAGAAGGAAATTAGATTGTTTCTAATTTAACTAAAATGTATAAAATCATTTCTATTTAAATAAAATGTATAAAATTGTTTCCAATTTAAAAAAATTATGAGAAAAAAGTATTCTTTCTTTATTCTGTATGTTTGGTGTTTTTTTTTGTTTTTTTTTTTTCAAATTTTTTTTTATTAAATTATTAATATTTTCACATGTACTTTCCCTCTCCCTCTCCCTCCCCCACCCCCATTCCTTCTCCCCCACCTCCAACCTACCCCCCACCCCATCCACCCGCCACTCCCCAGGCAGGGTAGGGACCCCAACCAGGGCTCCACCAAGTCCACCAAATCTTCCTGTGCTGGGCCTAGGCCCCTCCCCATGTGTTCAGAGACAGAGCGAATCCCTTCAAGTGGGATGGGCTCTCGAAGTCCCTCCCACCCACCAGGGCAAAATGCCAGTCCATCTCCAGAGGCTCCAAGGAGTGCAGGGGCCTCCCCATTGGCATCCATGATCAGGGGGCTGGATTAGTCCTGTACTGTCCTCCCAAAGAGCATCTGGGGTCGATATGCTTTCCCTTTTTCAGGCCAACTGTTTCTGTGGGTTTCTCCAACCAGGTACAGACCCCTTCGTTCTTCATTCCTCCCTCTCTTCAACTGAGTTCCAGATTTCAGCTCAGTGTATTTCTGTGGATGTCTGTCTCTGCTCTCATCAGCCACTGGATGAGGACTCTAGAATAGCATAGAGAGTATTCATCAATCTCATTCTAGGGGAAGGGTTTCTAGGCCAACTTCTCCTCCACTGCCCAGACTGTCAGATCGTGTCATCCTTATAGGTCTCTGGAGATCTTCCTAGTTCCAGATCTCTTCTTGGACCTATAGTGACTCCCTCTGATATGGTATCTCTCATCCTGCTCTCTCTCCTCTATTCTTCCCCCAACTCAATATATCTGCTCCTCCATTTCTTCTCCTCTACTCTTCATCTTGTGCTCTTATTGTGGCAGCACCCACTTCCCTACCCTCATGCTCTCAATTAGCTCGGGAGTTCATGCCATTTCCCATTCCTGGGGTCCATTTATCCCTTAGAGTCATTCATGATTTCTAGTTTCCTTGGGGTAGAGGATTATAGGCTGGTAAACCTTTGCTCTATGTCTAAAAATCATATATGAGTGAGTACATACCATGTTTGTCTTTTTGTGATTGGGTTACCTCACTCAGGATGGTTTCTTCTAGTTCCATCCATTTGCCTGCGAATTTCAAGATTCCATTGCTTTTTTCTGCTGAGTAGTACTCCATTGTATAAATGTACCACATTTTCTCTTTCCATTCTTCAGTTGAGGGGCATCTAGGTTGTTTCCAGGTTCTGGCTATTACAAACAATGCTGCTATGAACATGGTTGAACATATGTCCTTGTTGTATGGACAAACAGTATTTGGGTATATACCCAAGAGAGGAATGGCTGGATCTTGAGGTAGATTGATTCCCATTTTTCTGAGCAACCGCCATACTGATTTCCAAAGTGGTCTTACAAGTTCACACTCCCACCAGCAATGGAGGAGTGTTCCTTCTTCTCCACATCCTCTCCAGCATAGATTGTCATTGGTATTTTTGATTTTAGCCATTCTGACAGGTGTGAGGTGGTATCTCAGAGTTGTTTTGAGTTGCATTTCTCTGATGGCCAAGGATTTTGAGCACTTTCTTAAGTGTCTTTAGCCATTTCAGATTCCTCTGTTGAAAAATCTCTGTTTAGTTCTGCACCCCACTTTTTAATTTCATTGTATGGTGTTTTGGTGGCTAGCTTCTTGAGCTCCTTGTATATTTTGGAAATCAGTCCTCTGTCAGATGTGGGGCTGGTGAAGATTTTTTCCCATTCTGTGGGTGGTCGTTTTGTCTTACTGACTGTGTCCTTTGCCTTACAGAAGCTTCTCAGTTTCAAGAGGTCCCATTTATTAATTGCAGACCTCAGTGTCTGTGCTTCTGGCGTGATGTTCAGGAATCGTTCTCCTGTGCCAATTTGTTCAAGGGTTGTTCCCACTTTCTCTTCTAAAAGATTCAGTGTGGCTGGGTTTATGGAGAGATCTTTGATCCATTTGCACTTAAGTTTCGTGCATGGTGACAAGTATGGATCTATCTGCAATTTTCTGCATGTTCGAATCCAATTGTGCCAGCACCATTTGTTGAAGATGCTATCTTTTTTCCATTGTATGGATTTAGCACCTTTGTCAAAAATAAGGTGTTCGTAGGTGCGTAGGTTAATATCTGGGTCTTCAATTCGATTCCATTGGTCTATCTGTCTATTCTTGTGCCAATACCAAGCTGTTTTCAGAACTATGGCTCTATAGTAGACCTTGAAGTCAGGGATGGTGATGCCTCCAGAGGATCTTTTATTGTAAAGAGTTGTTTTGGCTATCCTAGGTTTTTTATTTTTCCATATAAAGTTGAGTATTGTTCTTTCAATGTCTGTGAAAAACTGTGTTGGGATTTTGATGGGGATTGCATTAAATCTGTAGATTGCTTTTGGTAGAATTGCCATTTTTACTATGTTAATTCTGCCTATCCAAGAGCATGGGAGATCTTTCCACTTTCTGGTATCTTCTTTAATTTCTTTCTTTAAAGTCTCAAAGTTCTTATTGTACAGGTCTTTCACTTTTTTGGTTAGTGTTACCCCCAGATATTTAATGTTGCTTGTGGATATTGTGAAAGGTGATGTTTCCATGATTTCTTTCTCATTGAGTTTATCATCTGTATACAGTAGGGCTACAGATTTATTTAAGTTAATTTTGTATCCTGCTACCTTGCTGAAGGTGTTTATCAGCTGTAGGAGTTTCCTGGTAGAGTTTTTCGGGTCACTTAGGTAGACTATCATGTCATCTGCAAATAGTGAAAGTTTGACTTCGTCCTTTCCAATTTGTATCCCTTTGATATCCTGATCTTGTCTTATTGCTCTAGCTAGAACTTCAAGAACAATATTGAAGAGATATGGAGAGAGTGGACATCCTTGTCTTGTTCCTGATTTTAGAGGAAATGCTTTGAGTTTCTCTCCATTTAGTTTGATGTTGGCTATTGGTTTGGTGTATATCGCATTTATCATGTTTAGATATGTTCCTGTTATTCCTGTTCTCTCCAAGATCTTTGTCATGAAGGGATGTTGGATTTTGTCAAAGGCCTTTTCAGCATCTAGTGAGATGATCATGTGGTTTTTCTTTTTCAGTTTGTTTATATGGTGGATTACATTGATGGTTTTTCGTATATTGAACCATCCTTGCATCCCTGGGATGAATCT